>NC_142811.1:41405943-41588443 GCF_049724085.1 Artemia sp. Qi Xiang Cuo | reverse complement strand
CGCAAAAATTACTCAAATGATGTCCCAAACCCCAAGTGGAAAAAATACCAATCAGAAGATTAACAGTTTTAAACTATTCTATTACTGTGACTCCGTGGGGCCCCCCAGAATTATAACTGCAAACAGGTTTGCACTCTTTTTTTGGTATTTTTTTAGGGGGGGGGGGGTTTAACCTCCTCTTGCTATTTTGTTTCTATTATGAAATGCATTTCCATGACAGTATGATATATGCAGGCAAAAGCATTCGATAATTTGCTTGTGTTAGCTGAACTTTGGTAAGATTGTCTTGTGGAAGACACAGATTCTTGCTTATAGAAGCTGCACTGCCAAGTGCGGAAAACCACGTAGTTACAAATAAGGGCCCAGGCTTGAACAAAGCATGCAGCACACTGAAGATCCCGGACCCTTCTTGCTGTTTGGTCGTTTGCCGACTTAAGGACTTCTATGTAGACTTCAGAAAACGTTTTAGGTCCCTGTCTACCCTGTTAGTCTTTTTTCAGGTCCTGACATTTTAAAGAACATGAAAAATGCAACATAGAACGCTACAACATTGAAGGAAAACTACCATATGGATGATATGACTGATGAGTTTAGTCGTTTTGAACTTAACTTGTTAAAATTTTGCAGGTTAAACTGTCACCCAGGGTTAGGAACTTAAATAATATTGAACTTTTTATTCATGTAGGTCATGTGGGGGATTTAGATGGGGAACAGGAAATTTAATAATCCCAAACCTGCAGCCCCTGAAACTGGCAGCTATTTGCCTTGAAGTAGTGAGCCCGAAAACACCATCGACATCTCTTGAAAAAAGACTTTTCCTGACCAGCTAGTTTTAAAACCAGAGTACCCAGTTTTATTTCCATTATTGACAAAATAATGTTTTGGCTAAAATACAGAAATCTTGTTAATGTAGATTCTGTGGGAAAAATAGAAACATCTAGTTTTAACAATAAACGGCTGTTTTCCGTCTTTCCAGAAAAACAAAATAATAACAGAACAGGCATTTGTTTTATTTGTTACCTGTTTCTATTTTCGCTTTGTTTTCAAGTGCCCTATTTTCAGTTATTAGTGTCTTTTTTCTATTGCTGATAGATAGAGGCATTGCTTCGTTTGAGGATCTATTTAGCCTTAGCAATTTTACTTTCAGCATTCCATTCACATTTTTTTTATATTTCAAAAAAACTTATCTCCCTCTTCCTTCTTGAAACGGTGCGGACTACAAATTATTTCATCGCGAATGAGGTGAAAAATAACTACTACAATTGTTAAAACAAAAATTCAGCAACTAAAACTTTTACCAGCAGAGAGACCCAAAGATGAAAGTGTACAGAGACCACCGACAGCTGGACCTTGACTGTTGGACCCAAGCGAGGTTGTATCTCCGTCAAGGGCCAAACTTTGCTGCAAATCACCAAAACCAGAGATATGGCGGTTGTTCATAAGAGCCTCTGAAAAAGCAAAAAATCACAATAAACAAACAGACCAAAGACTAAGCCCTCTGACACTAAGAAGCATCAAGATTGACTAGAGCATTTCGGTTCTGAGCGGATTTTTGAAATAAAAAAAAAATAAATGCAAAATTTTGCTTTCAAAAAAGTCCCACACTTGTGGACCGTCGTACGAGGACACAATTATATTTTTTAAATATCAAGAGTCAATACAAAAGCCTTGACAATGTAAAGAGCAATGCGTCTCTTGTGTTTTTTTCCTGTTTTTCCACGGTCACTAATTAGAATGATTAAAGACAACTGCGGGGGGGGGGGGGGTTCATTCTTAAGAAAACTGAAACATGAAGCGACCTCTTAGAAGTTAAAAGTGACCAGGGGACAACAGATCCCTTTAACCATGACACCCAGAACGATCGAAAGGTTGAAAAATGTACATCCAGGACATGCATCCCAAAGGCAAGCGTCACAATTTATATAATTAGCTCAATCTTAACAGATACATTTTAATAGAAAAGGAGGGTATGTTGCATCTTGTTAAAACCAGAATCATTCAAAGAATTTCTGAGGGTTTGGATATAGAAATTAAAACCAAGATCCCTCAATGCCCTCCAAATGTTCAGAATCTCAGTGCAAGCTGCAGACAGAATCGGTACAAGAACAAGCTAAGTCGAAGCTACAGAATTTCGGTAACGCGGGACAGAATTTATCTAGGTCCTAAATCAACGTAGAGTAGAGCCAAGCCCAAGATATGGACTGACTCAGACCAAGACGAGCCAAGTTCTAACTCATTAGTACAAAAACAATGAAAGTCCTTACTGAGTGCGAGAGCAAACTTAGTCATGATTCAATACAATATCTCGTTGATTCCGGAATCGGAGGAAAAACAAGCTGTGTCCAAACTTAGTGCGTAAACGAGCAAGTCCTAACGGCGTAAAAACGACCAAAGTCCGTTAACAAATTTCAGTTACTCGGTGCAGAAATACGGAAAGTCGTGACTAAGAGCAAAAGCAAGCTAATTCCTCTCCCCCCCCCCATATATTTCAATGACGGCGGTGCAATAACATCTTAACTCCTGATTCAGTGCAAAAACAAATCCAGTCAAAGCTGCGGAGCACAAAACTGAGCCACGTCCTGACTCATTATAAAAACCATCTGAGTCCTGACGCGCTTGACTGGAAATGAAACTGGCTATATTTACTAGACCTTTTGTATAAAAAAATTAACTAATCTAAAAACAAAGTCGTTCCAAGCATCCTATATCTAGAAGTGTCTCTAAGGACTCGTGGACAATAAAAAAAGGTTCACCGCGATAGATTCCTTACTATTCCCTAGAGTCACTTTTTCTCAAATAGTGTCACAAGCGTTTAGAACCCCATGAGCGGAGTGACAGCGCTGTCAAGGAGCACGGAAGCCTTAAAGTCCTGCTTCAACAAGGGCTGATCCAAGAAGTAGTGGCAATCCTCCTGAAAACTCAAGTTTATCACTATATCGTTACTCATCGGCGTAATGACTACAAAATTATCCTTATCCCCGGCAGAGTGCACTTTAAAGTAGTGAAAAAATTAGCTTCACTAAAAAATAATTTTTTTTATTAGACACCAACCCAGAAAAAACAGAGACATACTTTAATAAAATCTGCTACTGTGGAGTCACAGCAAAGAGAAAAAGGAGAGTTATATTCCCATACCTCCATGGTAAAAGGCTCGCTTTACTTTCTAAAGCTTCCCTCGCCAGAGATCATATCATCCCTTATCTCTGGTGAGACAAATGACCCCACCTTATAAAAATCTACTTGGTTTTAAAACCTCGTGTATGTTATTTCAAGCCGGTGAAGTGAACTAAAATTCAGATTCCACCCGAGGGTTTAGCGTTTTTGAAAATAAAATCTAAAAAAAAGACAATAAAATTTTTTAGAAAAATTTTTTGGCACGATGATCTTTTTTATATGTAACGAATTTATTAACTCGACTCTTCTCCTCGCCAATCCTAACAATATAATTTTTAAAAAATATTTGCGACAAGACAATAGTAAAATCTCACTGAAATACTTTTAACTACTTTATATTTTATTAGTAAAAGAAAGAATATACGATAATTTAATGCAGGGGCTAACTTTATCTGGACTAGAAATTAGTAAACAAAAAAAAATTCAATTGAAGGCAAAGAGCAATATTTAAACTTAAAATGAACAGAAAATAGGTCTGTATATGAGTTGGGCTTCCTCAACCTCAACCCCCCATCCTCTAAGTAAAAGTTTTAATTTTGTACCTAATGCTTAAAGAACGACTGATCAAACACAAGGGCAATTGGAATGGGATAAAAAGTAATTTTCCTAATGCTTCGATAATGGAAGAGCTTACAGATGCACAGTTACTTTAAGCAATAAGATATTCAGTCACATATTTTACAAGGTTATTGGTAAATTAAACAACTGCAATAACGCATTGACTACATTTACTACACTCTTAAATGATCTTAGTAAAGTACTATAAAACTTTAGCGTAAAGATCGGGAGACTGAGAAGGAGGAAGCGCTATCATGTATGGTATAATTTATACTAATTTTCAGTTTTAATGTCGTTCTTTACATTCACTAAAAAAAAAACATTTAACTTCTGATCGTTGATCTGATGCCAAGAGTTACACTACATATGAAATGGACTCCCTCTTAAGGCCTCAATATTTTTGAGGCCCCCCTCCCATAAAAGAATACAGGCGAATCCTCTAATAGATGATGTATAACTAGGCGATACTCTATAGCCATTAGTTTTATTGGATAAACGGTTTACATTAACGATTTATTTTTCATTGACTGAGTGTACTTTAAAGACAAATAGTACAAGTATATCGCACGTCAGTATCTATAAATAATTCTTCAATAGTTTTCAGAATTTCGTTATTTGACATAACTTTGCTAAATATCATATGTTTCGCTGAGTAACAGTTCGGCCCTGTTCAGGTCAAAATTGTTGTTTTACCACAGTAGACAGAATATACCAGTAAGCTTATCGCAGATCATTTCTGGTCTTTGTTCTCGTTGCGAACAATAAGCTCCTCTCACTTATTTCTGCATTAGCGGGAATGCGGGTTAGTCTGTTTCCGATTGTTTCAATGCACTTTGATTGAAACAATCGGAAACAGACTAACCTGCATTCCCGCTAATCTGACTTCGCCTATGTTTATATCTGCGAAAACGTTCTCCGGAGCACTCGCACCCCGGTCCGGGTTTTTATAATGGGTGAGATAGAGAATGATCATACTGGATATTTATACAGGGTTGCCGCCGAGGTTACGTTCGTACCATTTCTGGTAAATTTTAAATAAAACGATACGTTTTACGTTACGGTCCTAAAAACGTTACTTATTACGTTTTTGAATTTATGTTACAATTATGTTACGCTTTTGAATAGTGAGGAAGTTTCATTTTTTTTAGTAATCTATTTTTTTCCCCCCTGAAACAAAATCCGCTGTTACCATGTTAATTACACTGACATAAGTAACAATATTATTTCATATCGCAATCATTTAATGTTACCGAACAATCACTCAATTACTAGGATTAGATAAGACGCATGCCACTTACTCGCATAGCAAGTTGTGTTAAAAGAATCTTTTATGAGTTGACTACTGGCAATATTTTACGGAAAATAGTAATTTGGTAATATGACATAATTTCATGGTATTAAGTTGACAATTACTAGATGTCCGACTTACTACTGTACACTTGTATATTGATAGGCTATGATATTTCTTTAATTATGATGATGAAATTATTACTAGTATAACATAATAAAATTTTCTACACAATTTTGTAGTTACATTTTAAAAGTGTTTTTAGCACAGAAATAACTAGGATCTATGTAGTATTCTCTCCCTAGCAACCTCATCCCCCCTTCTGATTGGTTTGACATAATATCAGGTTATATATAAAAGTTGATCTTTTATATAGGATTATGAACAGCTGGTATTGACAAAATATATTACCCTGTACAAATGCTAAAATGTTTTTGGTTAGATTATAAGGTTTTTAGTTGGGTTTAGAAGAAATGTTCTTGTTACTTCTTAAGTTTTTCAAATCACATTGCCACATTTTGATATGAGACCCTCTCCCCATCTGGGTTTGTAAATATAGTACAGACAAGATAAATTTCAAATTATTTTCTTACCGTGTTTTTACATACATGCTATTTACATATTTCATTGGTAGGTCTGCTCACACATAAATTAGTTACGGTTTTTATTTTTTTTTATTTTGCCCATATGTATGTTAAACTTAAAAGTAGGGGGGGGTGTATTGTACTCCACGGTGCAAGGAGAAGGTGTAATAGTAGAAAATAAATAATTTAATGGTACTGAGGGGTTTGTAAAATTTTTTTCGTAAAAAAACTAATATCAATAAAAACGGTTAGTCAGAAAACTGCAACTCTACGCATGACAATTTTATGGAGTAGTTACCAGTCTTTTATTTGTGTAGAGTCTTCCAACAGTACACTTAAAAAGTGCAAGCACAACGGTAAGAGCATATCCCGAGGCTTTGTTAACTTAGGTTGTAATCTTGGATGAGATATTAAATTTTTTTTTTAATTTTAAAATATTAAATATAAGTGAAAATTTGGGGCCAAAATTCGATTCGGTTTTGCATAATTTGATCTTTTTTATTTGTTTGCCTCAACTCATCGACTTTTTATGTATATGCATTTAAAACTTATATAAATAGGGTTTTTTTGTTATTTAAAACCCAAGTACGTTTTGCACCTCTGGGATTTTTCTATGAAGATTGAATAGAGAAGAAAAAATATCTACTTGGTTTGTACTTGTGTACACGTGTTTAATTTTTTTTTTATTGTTTGACAACAACCCACATAAGTTCTTTTTAATTACCGGTACTTTTTAAACACATAAAAACAGAGCTATTTTAAAATTCTTGGGTTTGAATTTTGTTGACTCTTCATTAATTTAAATGGATATCATGCAAAATAACGGTTTTTTTGCGTAGGAACTGAATAAAACGATTGAAAAATTTTTTGTTCGATAAAATAAAAAAAAAAAAAAAAAACTCTGTCACTCGTAATTGTTTAGATTTTAATGTTGGAGCGATGCAAATTTGAAGCTCGAGAAGGTGAGACTGAGACTGAGAAAATCTAAAATATTAGACGGGAAGGGAGTGATTCAAATTATTTTTTTGGGTCTTTTTTATATTCTTGATTTATTAATAAATTTTTTTTTAAATTTAAAAATAAATAAAAAAAAAATAGGTGTTTGTAATTTTTTCTTAAAAAATATAAACAATCACGTGCTTATTTATTTTACTTTTATTTTTTACGTATTACTCATCAACCTTTGGTTTAAAACCCCAAATATGGCAAAAAAACACAACCATACCCAGAGCACCAAACTAGGCGTCTGGGGGTTTATCCCCGTCTCGGGGGGGGGGGGTTCTGGCGTGGTTGAAAGTAAAATAGCAGGAGTTGTTAAAAGTTTATGATTTAAAAAAAAAATTAAATATATACATGCAAAACATGTCTCCTCCCCCTTTAAGTACCGCTCTTGATAGCGAAATTAAGGCACCCTGCCTTGCAAAAAGACTTTCCTATCAAAAGTTACGAAAAATTTACGTTTTTAAGAGTTGGACGTTACGAAATTTTTTGGTCTGGTGGCAACCCTGTATTTATATGAACTGTGTGTTTTACTAACCAAAATGCAAGAATTCAGCACTTTCCCGTGGCGTCACCTCTTTTGTTACTAATGACAATAGATCTTTACATGTTTAGTCATTTAAATGCTTACCCTCTGAAAAAGCCGGCTACTACTGGTGCGATACGATCGCCCCTAAGGGAAAAAACACGCATGTGTAACTATCCTTCTCTGGAAAAATAAACATTTCCTATTTTGCAGAGCCGTTTTAGGGTTCTCATACTTCATTTTATAATTCTATCCAGATCGCATATCTTTTTGGGTAGGTTTACCTCTTTTTCTAAAATTATACAAATTTTTTATTTCCTAATAGCTTTCAATAAGCAACTTTAAGGATTAATCAGTCAAATTAGGCTATGTAAAAATAATTGAGTTATTTGTTTAAAAAATCAGATAAAAAACCTTGTCTAATTGATAAGTGTATTTTTTGTGTAAAATAAACCGAAGACAAGGTTTTTCATTTGAAGTATTTGGGAATTTTAAGCAGTTGGGAGTCTTTTTTTTTGGGGGGGGGGGATATAGGGATTTAAATAAAATTGTGTTGAATTTTTTATATGTTTAATAAGAAGGGATGCTCTATGACGGAAGGGCAACCTGAAAAACACAACTAGACAGTTTTTGTTAAATATTAATTAGTTGTACAGCTCTCCAAAAAAAATATAGCTCCAAAAATTATAAGTAACGAATGTTAGTGAAAGTCTATAACAATTCGAAAACCTCGTTGAGAAAACTGTCCACAGATTGAGCGAAAAAATTAAATTCCAAAGAATAAAAATGCAAATTAGGAACGGGCTCATTTAAGAAATAATTGCGAACAAGTTTTCCGTATTTACAGCTTTGTATCGCATTTCTATACCTGCTTTGAAGTTTATTTTTTAATTTTCCGCTACATTAATACGATTCTGCGTTAGGAAAAATTTGGTTTCTGTGAGCAATTAGATAATCGGTTAGTAACAATTGGTATGGCGAAAACAAGATGTATGTTACAAACTTGAAAGTGTCATTTATTGAAATTGAACAAATACTGTGTATATTGCCCTGAAGCTTTATGAATAAAAGAGAAATATTAGAGAAGAAAAGGATACAGAGACACATGCTCCGCTCACTATAGAACAGTCGAAAATCCATTACTAGCCGTAATAAAGTCCAGTTGTCTCACTTTTAGTCACTTACTGGAACAACTGGACAATTTGTTTTTCACAATTGATCGAAAAGATTGATCAAGTTGCAGATTTTTTACGCCAATAACAACAGATGGTCATCAAAAGAATGAAGACATGTTTGAAATCATAACCAAGATGTTTTCATGTGCTACATTTGCCATATTGTCACTGTGACGCCTAAAGATCGTATTTGACATTTTCACACTGCGGAGATAATTGCCAAAAACCGTTTGTTCATCTGTTCTCCAAGGGAGGATCACCAAGACAAAGTAGATCAGGGTAATGAAATTGGGACTGAATATAAACTGCCCTGCTGATTTCCTATTGAGAATGGCTTAGCTTCGGTAAGCATTTCTAAAGTAATGAAAATTTTAGATATGACCGAATAGATTCGATATAACTAAGGTATTATTGGACACTTAACATATGTCTATTGTATGGGAAAGATTTGAGTCTTGCATCCACTCCTAATGTATTAAATATACAGGGAGGAATGATGAAACCAATTACTTCTACTAACAACTCACTGCAACACCAAGCCATCTGAGGCCAACACAGCTAAGGACGCTCCTCCTCCATCCAAATCTATTCAAAACCTCCCTCTTTGCACCCTCCCAAGAAATTCCCATTTTCCTTAAATATTCTTCATCCAAAGAATGCGTCCTAGCAACTTCGACCTATCTCTAGCTATAGCCCTAGAAAGCGGGATTGAACCACATTTTTTTTTTACAAACTTACTGGTTGAGATATGGTCGATCAGTTGGGTAACCAAATCAATCCGTAGGCAACTTCTCTGGAAAACGTCTAACAAATCCTCCTTCGTTTTTTTGGTGCGTCCACACCTCGGAACCATACTCGACCACTGTCTTCACTGTAGCTTCCAGTATTCTAATCTTGGTTCGTAGGCTTATCTTTCTATTCTTCCAAACTTTTCTCAACTGAGAAAAACCACCCTTACCCTTGGCTATTCTACTTTTAATATCTTCACTGACCCCACAGTCTTTGATAAAAATCCTACCTAGGTAAATGAAGCTGTAAACTTGATCGATCTTCTCATTACCCAACATCACTCTTCACCCTCACTTATTCCTACTCTTAACGACTTAGCCTTGGTCTCAGTCTTAACGAATTAGTCTTATTCTTAACATCACTCTTGACGACTTAGTCTTCTTAACATTAATTTCAAATCTATTCTTGCACCCTGAACTCCCAAAACCTGTAAAAACTCATTCATTTTGCTAAAACTTTCATCTAGGATACTTGGATCATCAGCATAATCTAAGTCTAGGAGAGTTTTACTTCCCCAATTAATTCCATGTTCTCCAATTGCCTTTGCTGTGCTCCTTAGGACAAAGTCCATCAAAATGATCGATGTAAATGGGGATAGGACGCAACCCTTGCTTAACTCCTTATATAATACGAATCCAGCAACTAATCTCATTTCCTACCTTAACCGCAGCAATATTATTCTCATAAATAACACTAATCACTTTAATATTTTTATCTGGTAAACCATACAAGGATAGGACCTTCACTAAAGCTGTTCTATCAGCTGAATCAAACATTTGCTCATAATCTATAAAACTGAGGACAAAAGATGCTTGATGACTCAGGCACTTCTCAATTATTAATCTAAGACTGAAAATTAGGTCGATGCATCCTCTCCACTTCCTAAAACCACACTGTTCTTCCCTTAAAACTATGGCTACAGCATCTCAAAGTCTAAAAAGTATCATCATACTAAGTAATTTGCTACCTACAGAAACCAAGCTAATGCCTGTATAATTCCCACACTCCCTCTTATCACCTTTCTTAAAGAGGGGTTTAATTAGAGTTTTCCTAAAATAACTAGGTACTTCCGCATGTCTTCAGTAACTTATCTGTACATTAGACAAGATGGTAATATCGTAAGCCAAAATTTTTGTGGGAAGCAGGAGCTAGTGTCCAAGTTAACTTTTTTAGCAATCCAGAACCTATGAGAACTTTTTAAAAGAGAGAAAGAAGAAGGATCCCTTGATTGCTGCTATAAAGACCTCTATTTGAAGGGTCTACGATCGTCTGTCAGATTTGGACAGAAGTAAGAATAAATTGTCCTAGATGATCTTTTACGGTTCAGTGCTCATTCCGACCCTGTTATTGTATGAACTATAAGAACGGGTTATCGGATTCCGACAAAACTTAGTGGGTAGTAAGGACAAGTAATCTATCAACATCTTTTGGAAGTTTGTGCCCGATCCATCATCAGAGGAGGGAGATCATTAGATTCACTTCATCAGGAAATTATCCAGAAAAAAACTATCGGACCCCGCAGAAACTTGGTGGGTAGTAGGAAGTAACGTAAAGCTTATACTTTCCGGGAATCAGGCTCCGATCCGACGTTTGGAAGGGAAGAGCTAAATTCTCGTCATATGGACATTTGCCAAAATAAACCACTGGTTTCAGCCAAACTTGACTGAGAGGAAGAATAAATGTCTTAGTTGTGTCTTTTGAAGAACCAGTGCTCACTGTGGTCTCTCTGTATGTGTGTGTGTGTGGGGGGGGGGGGTCCTTAAATATTGTCATCAAGACATCTAAGCAAAAGAGGATACGGGATATCAGACAAACATGGTCAGAAGCAAGAGCAAGTGTCCTGGTTGTGTCTTTTAGGATCATCTTCCTATTTTGAACTCTGCTGGGCGGAAGGATCCTAGATTTCAATCATCATGAAATCTCACAGAACAAGTGATGAGATCTCAACAATCGTGGTGGGGATTAAGAGATATTCCCAACCTATATCACTGTGGATCAGAATCCAACCAATACTTTGTGGGATAACACTTGGCTTGATGTAAGTATAAGTAACCTAGCTGCACCTTTTGGAGTTCGTACCCTGTCCGATCCGTGCGGAGGGAGGGTGTCATCAGATTTGTGTCAAAATGTTAGAGTGTCGCAAAACTGATGTCACCAAAACAATAACCAGGGGGGTTTGTCAGATCTCAACCAATCTTTACCAGAAATAACATTTGATGTGCTATGTCTGCCTTTTTGAAGTTAGGAATCAACAATGCTCACTGGGGGAGGATGAAGGGCTGGCCCTAATCTCTTGTGGTCAAGACATCGTTAGGAGCGCTTGTCAGATGTCAACCAAACTCATTGAAGAGTAAGATCTAGTGTCTTAATAGTGTTTTTAGGGAGTACTGGCTCGTTCTGAAAGCAACTGGGGGACAGGGGAGGAGGATTCCAAAATGCTTGACATCAGATGGGTAGTAAAACGGGAGATCAGATTCCAACCAAGCTTGGAGGGAAGTATGGAGTTGAGCTCGTTCTTATGCCGATTACAAGAGCTCATTTGGTCCGCATCTGACCCAATTTTCTTTGGAGGGGGGTTGGGGTTGAGGATGTCTAATTACTAGGCGAGTCGGTGGAATTTATTCACCGAATCCTTGTCAACAGCTACAGTTACATTCTTGGGTTTCTTGGCATGATCTGGAGTCTTCGAGAAAAGGGCATCCGCATTTTGAGATCCGCCTCCAAAAGAAGGAGCTATTACACCTCAATTACAATTGGTAGGGTCTAGCAGTAGGAGATAGCCTGCGCCTTTTGAAGGTTCGACCCCCATATGATAGGCATTATCGTTTGTCTCGATCCAAAACTGCGACCCATGGGAAATATTTACTGCAGCACTTCACGGGGCCTTGGCTGCAGATGTCTAGTTGTGTTTTTTTTTTTTTTTTTTTTTTTTTTTTTTTTTTTTAGTAAGTTATTATTTTGCTGCTGATCCTGTACAAATAAATGAAGCGATGCATTTTTATCATGGCCTATCCAAAAATAACTATATTTAAGCTTTTAAATTTACATAAAACATAGTAATTACCATAAGGAGTACGAATGAGCTTTGCGCTTTTAACATTTCTCTCACAAATGTAGAAGAAAATCTTAAGTAGCCTATATTTTTCAGCACCCAATTACACTGGAATACCGCTTCTTTATATTTATGATATTACTGATCTTAAATGCGCCCTTCTACTATGGAAAATTTATAAAAGTTTAGACTATCCCGTAAATATCGAGAGCAGAGGGGGAAGATCCCCCTCCTCAAATAGGATAACCTGGAATATGGTATAGAAAAGAACAAAATTTAAGTATAAAAAACTTTTTTTCCAAATGAAAGTATGGAGTGATGGAAGAACATAAAAAAAACACAAATACTCTCCATAGTAAGGGATGTATCCCTCCCCCTCAGCCCTACCCATTCTCTTTACGCTAAAGTTTCATTTTTTGTCTCAATAATTTCAGAATGAATGGAGGTAAACATCACAAGATGAATGTGGTTAAAAAATGTAACTTTTGTATTGCAATGTTTTGGGTGAAAAGGCTAATTTAGATCCATTTGGTTTATAATAATAAAAATAAAAACAAATCCGATCCCGTTCCTTGAAAGATACGTGCATTTGGTTAAGGAGGCGGCAAAGCTCAATGGTACCCATATATGTTTTCAAAGAAGAGGGTAAAATTACAAAAAAAAAATCCCGGAAGAGAGGAGGGAGTTTGATAAAACGTATTGTTTTTCCAAAAAAGCATTACAATTTCCCCAAAATCTTAAAAATTTCCCGTTCTTTATATAGTTTTTGTCTTTAAGCAAGTAGACATGACTCTTCTTATGAGAGCCCTTGACTTACTTGACTTAAAGCTCTTGGTCAACAGCGTAGAGGGATCCAGGCGTCAGCACCGTTAGTCTTCTACAGAGTATTCTGTCCTGGCAAGGGTTGGACCTTCATTGGGGTTGAAGCTTTTGGTAGTGAGCCGACTGCGGATGACGTCCATCTTGCTTGTGTATGTCCTTCCTCTGGGGCGTTTCCTGCCATTTGCAGTATGGTCGAGATAAAAGATGAGTCGGGTGGATTTTTGAGCGGGCCTGCGAACTAGCTGACTATATCGACCCAACGAGTAAGACTCGAGCTGCTTAGACGGGAATGGCAATTTAAAATTCCAGAATCTCCAAGTTCTGTACTATGTCGATGTTAGATTTTGTACATGCGTTTCGTCTAGACATCATCGGCGTTCATCACCTGCGTCTGGTTCATCGATCGCATCTCTTATGAGTACAGCATAAAGCTAGCTTCCAAGGCAAATCAGATTTGTGCTTTGGTGAGGCGGCCAATCTGGGGTTTGTTAACTACTGCTCTTAGATGGAAGTGTTCGCCTTTGCCGCCCATGCTGATACATCTGCATCTAGATTACCATTTCAGCAGACATTTCAACCAGAATAGTAGAACTGCTTGACTACCTTAGCATTCTTGCCATACATATCTATAGATGTCAGAGGGCTGTATACTGCAATGTCCACAGGTATTGTTTTGATATCCGAACAAAACAAGCTTTCTGCAGCAGTCACCAGTGTTTCCACTGCATTTTTGAGCTGACCAAGACTACATACTAATGCCACATCGTCTGCAAAGTAAACATCTGACAGAACTCTTTCAGGCCAATGGACTTGGATACCTTATGTATATGGCAAAATATGCTCATTTTAAATTCTGGCATTGTTCTTTGCCTTCATTTGAAAATACTTGTTTTTATAAGCAAAAAATTATTCTTGTAGCAGAAATACCTTATTCCTAAACCTATGCTCTCCATTAATATAATGCATGTGGCTACTCTTGTGTAGAAGTATTTTTGAATTTATATAAACGTATCAACTACAAACTTGTTTTACTTTAGCATGGCATATTGACACTTTACTCAATAAAACATTAATACGTGCTCAAGTGGTTTCAAATACTAATGACACTCACAAATATGTGACCTCGTTAGACTTTTTAAACAGATTTTAACAATTATTTGAATTTTGATTACTATTTACTTCAATTAGTTTTAATTTTAATTTCTGTTCGTTATCCAAAATTTGAAGTAATGGCATCTCCTCAATGACTCCAATAAGGTTTTGGTACCTCCCCAAAGTTCAGAAGTTATTCTTTAAGTTTCAAACTGCAGCATCATTGTTAAACATACATATAGAAAAACTATCAAACATACAAAACTATTAACGCATTTTCGTGATTTATATCCCCATAGAAATTTTATTACAGTTTCACCTTCCAATATTGAAAACCGGGTACGACTTCTGAAATCTAGTAAGTCTTGATGGGATCATGTCCGAACATTTGAAGCATGGCTCTCCCAAGCTTTTCTTACATCTTTCTTTATTATTTCAAGCTGTTTTGTCTCATTATTATGTACCAAAGTCATTTTGTGAGGGCCTAACATCTTGTATTCCAAAAAAAGTTAAAGACCCTTCTGTTTGATCTTCCTACTGGCCTATTACAGTTTGTTTGATTCTTGGGAAGCTTTTAGAAAAAATAATTTTTGACCAGGTTTATGATAGAGCAAATATAGAGGACAATCAGTTCGGGTTCCGCAGAGGTCCTGGTATTCAGAATGCTCCTGGAACACTTCTTTTAATTCTCGGTCAGTATGAGTACTCCAGGAAAGAATTATTCACTTGTGCATTCGATATAGCTGGAGCATTTGACTCTATTCTGCACTCCCAATTCATTTTGTCTCTCTTGAAGTCCAGGGTGAATCCGTTCATTTGCAAGTCTCTTTGGTCATGGTACCAGAATTCTACCACTCGAATTAGAGTTGGCCGTTTAACTTTGAGCAAGATACCCATTAGGACAGGGGTTAAACAGGGGTCATTAATAAGTACTATAATTTTCAATGTAGGTCTTTGCTTGGCTACAACGATTTTGCATCCTATGGTCACTGTAGATGACCTTGATATCAGTTATATTTCATACGCTGATGACCTTCTACTGTTAGGTGAGAATCTATCTGGGTTGCAGGAAGCTGTTACCTCAATTTCTAGGAGTTTAAATTCCATAGGGATAATCATTGCACTATCCAAAACTAAGTTTTTAATTGTTGGTACTAACTGACAGATTTTTCTCAAATAATAAAGATGGAACTATAGTTCCAGAAGAAAAGTCTTTGGTATATCTTGGCCTTCCTTATGGCAAAACTCTTCATGATACAAAACACCTCATAATCCATAGTCTAAAAGAAAAAATTAGAAAGATATATGAAACACTTGCCCGAGTCAGAGGTCATTTCGACCGACGTACAATAGGCCACCTTTATAACGCTTTCTTTGGCCCACATATTTTCTTTTTGGCCCCTGTGTGGTTTTTTTTTCTCCAGTCGAGAAAAAATATCCATTAATTCAGTGTATTTTAAATTTTCAAAGTTTTTTTTACGATTACCTCCGCGGTATAGGAACAGAAGAATGTCTATACTTTATAAAATGGAAGGTGTTCGTAACCGTTTCTTTCATAGGAATAGTAAGATTCCTAACTTTCCAATGGTATCGTTAATTAGCTTGGTCCATCACTTGTCATGTCCTTCTAATAAAGATATTTTATAGTGTGTTGGATTGTTAGTATTTCTTACTCTTTATGATTATGTTTGTTTTAATTTTTCTTTGCTCATTTCTCGTATTTTTCTAGTTTTATATTTTCCAGTCTGTGTTTTGAGTGTTTTTTTCTCTCTCCCCTTTACGCCTCTTTTCAGATTTTTATAATTTTTGTTATAGAGAGTTTAAATAAATTATTATTTTTTTATAGATTGCAATTTTGGAAGCCTGCAATCCACTTGATCACAATTTTCAAGAGCCCCTCACATAATTTCCAAAAACAACAAAGATATATTCCTAATAACTCAACTTCATGTCTGATGACTGTTTAGACCTGAGACATTAAGTAGCATTGTGGTCACCAGTAAAAAGAGATTGAGAATTTAAATGTGATGGGACTGATTGGGAACGTGGACAAGTTTCAGTTCTGGAAAAGCTACTAGAGTAATTAAATTGTTGAAGTGTCATTGCGAAAAAGATATTGGTCATCTATTCTCTAGCTCTAACACAGGAAGAGTTTTAATGAATAATGGAGGAAGTTGTCTCAGCAACAACATCCAGAGTTGAGCATTTCACAATGACTTTTAATTTGCGGATACCTTACAAAGTGGTAACGAGATTAAACTGAAAAAAAAAATGTTCTTAAAATCCAGTATGGTCAAACATACTTCGATTTTTTATTTGAAGACAAAACTGCAATTCTTACATTATATTGCAGTTTCAAAATTGAAATATAGAATGGGGAGCAGAGATTCTTGCTCAATCTTGGATTTGAGCTGGAATACTTCTAAGCTTGACTTAGAAGTCAAGAGGCAACTGATTCTGCATAGAAAAATCTGCAGAGGCAGATTTTCCTCTATTTCCCAACCATATTGACTATACAATAGCTATCGTAAAATCCCACTGGGGGCTGCAGCCCAGTGGGCAGAACAGAGCAGAACAGATTTCGAATATTATTTTAGGAAAATTTGCTTAGGTTGTTTTTGCACTTTTATTGGGAGGCGAGGGAGGGGGATTCTTACATTCCTGAGATACACAAAATCTCATACGAGATCCTTCTTTTCACTTCAGCCCACCCCCTTGGTAAAATTCTCTGACAAGCCGCCCCCCCCCCCTCCCCTACACGCAGGTGCTCTAAAACCGTGGCTGTGTGCATTTTAGTTCATAAATCTTCTTCTCACTCAACTCTCCTTACATAAAAATAAACAAGAGTCATGAAAACAATAAAGAAAAAATGAAAATTTTGAATCACCATTATGCTCTGTGAAAACATTAGATCCTTGGGCTCTAGGTGATTCTTTTGGTTTGTTTCTGGCTCGGCTGACGTCTCTTTCTCTGTGTGATGTTCTACTTGGACCAATGCTTAGACTACTAGCAGACCCAGCACTCCCAGAAGCTGAAGTAGGTGGCCTGTCCTTTCCTTGTTGGGCCCCCATTGACCTGGAATTTATTTTTACAATACAATAATCATACTACTATACCTGAATAGAGCCGATGAAAAGGATCTACCAGAACTTTGCTGATAGCTCAGTCAATGTACAGGCACTATTAAGCACAGTCAAAATGTTATTGGAAAACAGACAAACAGAAAATGTGGTTTGGGCTATTTGACAGCTATAGATGATCAGTTGTTGAATGAAGGTTTTTTCTAACAATTCAAGATACAGCAAAAAAGATCATGTTAAAAGCTTATCCACTTCCTCTGCAAGTGAGAAAGGAAGACATAGGCCTAACAAATTTTTAGAAAGAAAAGAAGATTTTAAATTAGCTTGAGAACCAAATAAAACATAGAAACAAATAAGACTAATTGATCTAGTGAACTGATTGTCAGGAGGTAGGCTACGAATTCTTCACTAGCCTACTTTAGTACACCACTTTAGATAGAAAAATAAGTTCAAGTGTAAGACAAATTTAATATTTACAGCTAAATCAGTGATGATTAAATTGAAGTCTAAACGGCGAAATAGAATCTTGCCTAAGGGTCCAACAAGCACAAGGGCCCTACAGATATAGCAGCCAATGCTTGTTTTAAATTTAACACAAACTTGTGTGGAGTGGGCCCTTGCCCATCAGCCTATAGTATCATAAAGATGCCTCCCCAATCCCACTTAAGATCATGCAAAATTTATATCAAATATATTGAAAGACCATACAATAGGGCGTAGCCCTTGTTAAAGCACCTAATCACATGACATAAGAAGTAAAGTGCACAAAAGTACCAAGGGAACAATTTTGCTACTATCATAGGTATTAGTTGATAACAGAGACATATGATGATTGCTGTTTAGACTATATGCAGGATCATCAGCTAGAGCTGAAGCTTCAAAATTCTCCTGGCTCAATTTTCCAATGTCTTGTTTTCAACCTCACCTCCCTGGGTCTAGTTTGGTGTCTGAGGATTTTTCCCTTTTTTCAATATAAGAGTGAGAGCTTTATATCCTGGATTGTACACTCTGGGCTCAGTTTGTAAAATTCTTTTAAGATATTTTTCTTTTTGTATTAATATTTGGGCACTGAAAAGCATTGAAAGCAGAGAAACTTTTGATAGTCCCTTGCTTTCTATATCTGGACCAGGGAACTAGCTCTTTTTTTCATTTTCGAACTAAAGGAGTTTGCAGAAAATTTGTTTATGTTGCAGTGGTGTTTAGAGGTTACAGTGTTGTTAGATACAATAATCATTTGCTTCAAATGATATCCTATAGCCCAATAAGGTGATACCCATAAAAGATCATGGGCAACCAAAGAAGAAGATTAAATAGCAAACATTTGCCCATAGAACTGTAAGTGTTTGGAATTGCCTGCATGTGACATAGTACAGGCTCCAAATTTGAAAAACTTCAAGAAAACTCTAACCAAAATTTAATTTTCAATAGAGGAATTTCAAATCTATTTCAATAGGTCCAAAACAAAGTGTAATTAATAGAGTTCGTTTTTATTCTTTTAAGTTGTCTTCTCCGTTTATTTTCTAGTGTTAGTACGTCAGTAATATTTCTTTCCAAAGTCAGGTATTAGCTTACAATGGCTGTTTAATTTATAAAAAAAAAAGGAAACCTAACCTGGCAGACGACCCCAAGAATCATTCTGCAAAGGCATTGAGATTCATAGCTTGGAATTATACATTCCAGAATGCAATATTTAATCCTTCAGGAAACAAAACTATAAGGGTGAATATATCATTGCATCAATTCACTAAACAAAGGAATGGATCTTGGTATCACAGTAGAATAGCAAAGACTGGCCCTCACATTAACACTACTGTGATTTCTACCTAGTGGATCAAAACTACTAGTCACTATTTTTTTATAAGAATTTAAGACCAAAAGAGTTAAATAAATACTCTACAAAAAAAAAATAATTTAAAAACCTTGTTTTACAAATGAACTAAAAAGGAAAAACAAAATTTTTCGGTTCTGAATAATATTTTTGATATACATACTTCAAAATTTTATGAATATTTTGAATGTTGTGGGCTCTTTTACTCAAACTTGTAAAACTTTTCTAAAAATTCATATGTGGTGCACATATTAAATAGTTAGATATCAATAGGTTGTTGACTGAAAATGTGCTCCATGTTTAAATTTTCAGAAATTTTTATAAGTTTGACTAAAAGATTTCAATCATAGGCAGCGCGCTAGAGCTGCCTAAGTAAAAAACGATGTGGGCACAATGTATTTTTTTTTGTTCTCCATACCCAGGCACTTCGTATCGAAGGAGTTATCGTAGAAACTTCGAAAAGGTCTAATTCGATTGGAAATTGGAGTGGCTAGTGTCCTTTTTAATAGTCGAAAATGATTGGAGCGCAACTAGCCCCCCCCCCCGCCCATCATTCCCCCAAACACATCCAATCAACATTTTTGAGAACCCTCAGGGCAAGGGTTTTAAGTAATGCCCCGGGGGCATATAATGTTTTTATAGAAGGTGTTGTCGTAGAAACTTCAAAAGAGGCTCATTCGATTGGAAATTCAAAGGGATAGTACCCTTTTTAATAGGCTAAAGTGATTGGAGGGCAACTAGGCCCCCCCCCCCTCCCGCCCATTAGTTCTCCACACACATCCAATCAAACTTTTTAGCTAACTGTTTTGTTCAGTGTATTTGATTTACAGATATAAAATATAATTTTCAGGAGGATACTCCCCAACAACCCTCAGGGCAAGGGTTATAAGTTATGCCCTGGGGGCATATAAGGTTCTTATAGAAGGCGTTGTCGTAGAAACTTCGCTCATTCGATTGGAAATTCAAATAGCTAGTGCCCTTGTTAATAGTCAAAAGTGATTTGACTATTAATCGATATTTTCGATACTCATCGATATTCATCGTGAGATCTGTGAAGTTTACGGACAAAACATTATGAGTGATGGAATGGTAAGGAAATGGGTGAGAATCAAAACAACAATCCATGGAATGGCGACATTCATCATCACCCAGAAAAGTGAAATTTCCCGGGCAGAAATTGTTTGCTTAAATTTCACTTTTTTGGGTGATGATGAATGTCGCCATTCCATCGATTGTTAGTTTGATTCTCACCAATTTCTTTATGAGTCCAGAATTCATAATGTTTTGTCCGTAAACCTCACATATCTAACAATGAATATTGATCAATATTATGCCTTTCGCACTAAAGAAATTGTATAACCACCTTTACTTCATAATAGGCGGGACTCACTATTATCGGAAGCATCTTAAACACTCAGTTAACAACGTATACAATTAAGAATCAGACTGTAATGGCGTCAGTGCGTAGACAAGAGATGTAGGTAACCAGTGTGCATGCGCAGAACGGCGACCGTAGCACTGTGGCGGCGTAATTGTAAAACAATACTTACTTAAAAAACATGCCTCGTAAAAATATATATATATATATATATATATATATATATATATATATATATATATATATATATATATATTAAAAAATATTTGGCAATCATGGAAATGTTTTTTCTCCAAGTTGGCCACTGTTAGAAGTGGTGTGCCCAAGGGTAGTATTGAGTCTGGCTCTTGTTAATACATATGGAAATGATCTGGAAAAAATTCTTAACAACAAAGCCTCTATGGTGATGACTCAAAATGTATCAGTAATGCAGATAAATTAGAGAATATTAAGCAGACTCAACTAGACCTCAATGCATTTACTCACTTGACTAATATTTGGAAGCTTGAATTTGACAAATCAAAATGCAAGACTCTCCTTGGGAAGACAAACCAACACATTCAGTACCATGTGGACTGTAGGGATAAGTCCTGCAAAGCCACCGTCCTGCAAAGCATTTCCAACAGCCACACAGAGAAAATCCTGGTGTCCTGATAGATAACAAGTTAAAATTTCCTATGCATATGCAAGTAACTATTGAAAATGCTAATCAGTCACTTGACTTAATGAAAAAAAACACTCACTAGCATATCTCTAATTGTTATGACCAAGCTATACAAGGGTCCAGTTTGATCAAGGCTAGAGTTTGGAATGTTTAGTGCACGCCTAGTCAATAATACTGACTAAGCAGATCTAGAATTAGTCCCAAAGAGGGTAACAAAATGTATTAAAGACCTCTATAATGCCCCTAATCCATCCTGTCTCCATAAGCTTAGAATACCATCTCTAACATATCATCACAAACAAGGTGATGTGACAACAGTATACAAGCTTCTTAATGCTGAGGATGCCATGCCTGACCTTTTCCAACTGGGCAATTCAAAGAGAACTTCCGGTCACTCTCAAAAGTTTTTCCAGAAACAAGTAGCCTAAACACCGAACTAATTTCTTCTCAAATAGATTAGCCAGCTTGTAGAGTAGAGTAGAGTAGAATATTTTTATTTACAACATGTACATAAATAAATGTCACAAAACAGCGCACATGCCTGGTGGCATACTTTAGCGCTAAAAATATTGCCAACGAAAATACACAGCCATTTTCTAACTAAATTTTACAACAACGAAAAAGAAAACCCTAATGATCAAAATGCTTAGCATGTCATAAGATATTTCTTCACCATTCTTAGAAAATGTCGCTTGTTGCTGCATTCTCGAACTGATGCAGGAATTGAGTTCCAGATTTTTGGGCCAATGTGACGGATGCTGAATCCTGCTCTTGATGTCAGGCGAATATTGCACGAAAAGTTTGAATGATGCGTAGTAGGATAATTATGAAATTGAGAATTAGTTGAGAAAATGCCAGAGAAATTTACAGGTAAATTATTATATTGGTAATCGTGACAAATACTAGAGATAGAAATTAAATGAAGTTGGTCCAAAGAGAAAATTCCTGAAGTCCCATATAGGTGTCTAACTGAAGTTCTGCAATCAACATTAAAAGAATCCTCATTGCTTTATTCTGAAGTATTTGGAGAGATTTGAAAACAGACGGAAAGGTAGATGCCCAAACCGAAATGCAATAGAGAAAATATGGGTGGACGACAGAATAATAAATAGATTTTAGAATAGCTTTAGGAAAAAAGTGACAAAGACGAGTTAGCATGCCAATATTTCGGGAAATTTTTAACGACAGTTTTTTTACATATTTATGAAACGACAAATTTTCATCTAAAATAATCCCAAGATATTTGAACTGATCTACCCGTCTTAATTCAATATATATATATATATATATATATATATATATATATATATATATATATATATATATATATATATATATATATATATATATATATATATATTGTGGAACTCCTTCAAAGGAAAAACAGTGACCTCCACCAGTGTGGATGCATCCAAGTCATAAGTGGGACAGGAGTGGTTCAATAAACCATGGTGCCCTTTTTGGGATGCCACAGATAATTAACTATCATCACTGAAGGTGATGGACACATGATTTATCCTATTGTTGGAAAGTGCAATTTAAGGTAAAACCTTATGAATTAGGATTGAGCAAAGGTATGAGGCTCAAAGACACTTTTCTTCTGCCTCATTTAAGCAGAAGATCGATCTTGCTAGGTTTCACTTTTATAACAAAAAGATTGTTAAAGGTCATCAAAGGTCAGTGCCCTCTGGACGAATAGGGAGTGAAGGTAGGTGCTTCAAATACCTTTTCAGGAGATCATTCAAGCCCTATAAACCCTTTTGTGAGTTCTATTCACCTAGGTCAACTACTTTCCAAAATAGCAAAACCCTGTAAACTAAAATAGTACAAAAACCAGGCACCATGACATACTTTTAAACACCATCAGGTAAAGATATGCATCCATAATGGTGTAACCTATTTGAAAAGAACAACATCCTAAAAGACATTTCAAGGGAATACCACCAGATGTCTAATAGAAAAACAAAATCTACGTTATAAAATATAAAAAAAAAAAAATAAATATATATATATATATATATATATATATATATATATATATATATATATATATATATATATATATATATATATATATATATATATATATATATATATATATATATATATATATATATATATATATATATATATATATATATAT
The DNA here is from genome assembly GCF_049724085.1 of Artemia sp. Qi Xiang Cuo. NCBI lineage: Eukaryota > Metazoa > Arthropoda > Branchiopoda > Anostraca > Artemiidae > Artemia > Artemia sp. Qi Xiang Cuo. Next base: position 41,565,291 of record NC_142811.1, on the reverse strand, counting down.
ATATATATATATATATATATATATATATATATATATATATATATATATATATATATATATATTAAAAAATATTTGGCAATCATAGAAATGTTTTTTCTCCAAGTTGGCCACTGTTAGAAGTGGTGGGCCCTAGGGTAGTATTGAGTCTGGCTCTTGTTAATACATATGGAAATGATCTGGCAAAAATTCTTAACAACAAAGCCTCTATGCTGATGACTCAAAATGTATCAGTAATGCAAACAAAAAAGGTACAAAAGACGGAGTATCACTAAAAAAGAAAAAACACACACAAAAAATAAATTACAACACATAACACATAATCGAACAAATTACAAAGACGAGAAACAAAAACTCAATTATAAACTGCACTGCAGGTACGTAATAAATTTTACTTTTTAAACTCCGAAGTACTGAAGAAACATAAGCAATATGATTGATAACTTCAATTCAACTAACCTAACCTACAGCAAAATACTTGATAACTTCAATTCATAATCAACCGATTCAATCAACTAGTCTAAATATGATAAGAGATGGTAAAAAGACTAAATAAGACAAGAGATGTGCAAATAAAATTAAATGGACAGCGATTTCCTGCCTTAGCAAACGGGCTTAGATACAGGAAAGGGGGAAGGGATGCTGCGTTATAAAGTCGAGCCAGAATTAAACGGTTGAAACGGATTTTAGATGAGACTACTCTACTGTAAGCAAAAGCCAGGCGTTTACTGAGATGATCAATAAGAAGGGAGTGGGTGATTTTTAGATCCTTTCCAATTGGTAAACCAAAGTAAATAATTTTCAAGACAGGGGCTACAGACAGTTCTCCCAGCGTCAGAGACGAGACCTCTTCTTGGCGCCAGTTGAACAGAAGAATATCCAACTTCTGTGGGTTAAATTCAAGACCAATGCGACTGTAATTTGATTGTAGTGTGGAGAAGGTGGTCTCTGTACCTGCGACTGTGCGGCTGGGGTTCAGAATGTCATCGGTGTAAGCTATCATTGTAAGGTCTATACCATGATCTATGCATGTTGTATCGACAGTAGACTGTGGTTCAATAATACAATTATTAAAGGCACAAGGAGATGTGACTGATCCTTGTCGAGCACCCTTTTTTACTGGGACTACAGGATTCCCTCGGTAGGACAGCATCACGTCTGATTCAGTGAGGGATCAACCATGGCCAGGAAGTCGGAGTTCAGCCTGTAGGTGGTCATACATATCTTTAATGGGTAGTAGGATGTCCTTCTGTACACCTCTCTTTCCTATACCCAGAATGAGTTGGTCATGGAGAAGTGAGTCGTAGGCACGGCAGACGTCATGTAGACATATAACAATGGACTCCTTTGATTCATCAGCGTCAATCAAGACTGAAGCCAAAGCAGAAATGGCGTCGCCGCAACCAAGACTCCTCTGGAACTCAAACTGGGAAGGGGGAGTCCAGCATTTTTCCTGGATTTCATCAATGACCAAAAGTTCGAAGATTTTGCAAAGCGTTGATGCTATTGTGATTGGTCTGAATGAAGCACATTCCGAAGTACTTTTTCCTTTCTTCAGGACTGGCCTAAGCGACCCAGTACTGAATGCCGATGGTACGAGTCCAGCGGTGAAGATCATCTGAAAGAGAAGATTTAGGTGACCCATGAAAGTTGGGCTGCAATGGCTAAGGTGAAGGGCGGATACACGGTCAATGCCAGCCGACTTCTTCTTTTTCAACCGTCGGACCGCGGATGCAACCTGTGATTGGGTAACTATGAAATCTGTATCTGGAATTGATGAGAGGAGGGATGAAAGCTTTTCTTGAACAGAAATGTTAAGATCCTGTTTTGGGGCTGAAAACTCATCAAGGTAATAGTTTATCCATGTTAAAGATGGGATATCTGACTCGGGACCTGCTAACTCCTTCTTATCAAATATTTTCCATAACATATTAGGATTTTTAATTACTTTTTCAGAAAGCTCAGATTTCAACTGCACATGGTGACGAGCAAGTTCCTTCCCAAACCCATGATTAGATGCAATGGCGCTATGGTGCATCAAGTGGGAGAATGTTCCGGTATCAGAGAGGCCTACTTGTGCTGTGTCTTCGCTTCAGGCATGTGACGCTACCTTTTCTCCAAATGTTTTTCTTCTTCTGGCTGTTCTTGCAACGTTACCTGTAAGCACTGCTACTCCAGAAAGAAGTTTCTCAACGCTCAGAAAGCTCAAAACCTGGCTGAGAAATTCAACAGGAGAAGAACGATTGAGTGGCTTAGCCCTCCTTGCAGTCCATAGGGATGTTGACATCTGCCGTGACAAGGTCATATATATTTTTGCAGGGAAGAAAAACTGTCGCCTGGATTTCGTTTTATAGATTTTCGCCCTTAATTTTAGCTAAAAAAAAAAAACTAAAAAATATATAGACTACTTCTAGCCTACTATTTGGCTTCTTTTTGCGCAAAAAAAATAGCTTTTAGTATTTAACTGTATGTAAATACTTGTGTTGTTTTTGCATTACTAAAAAAAAAAAAAAGAATGCCCCTTATAGATAAGAAAGTATGCCTAGTGGACGCGTCCTCGTTCGCAAGTGGTGGACTAATGGTCTCAAGCTAATGTTATGTTTCTCGAGGATGTTAGACAAAGTCAACGGGAAAAAATCGGGTAACCCCCCCCCCAAACAAAAATCCTGAGATACAGCCCTGATATATATATATATATATATATATATATATATATATATATATATATATATATATATATATATATATATATATATATATATATATATATATATATATATATATATATATATATATATATATATATATATATATATATATATATATATATATATATATATATATATCCTCCATATATATATATATATATATATCCCCCCATGCCTATCAGTTTGCAAAACTGATAATTATAGCTACTAAATTAAGAAATTTGTATTTTTGATGTGTTATATTACTGAAATTTTGAGATAGCCATGTGTTCAAAAGCAGTCCAAAGATCACAAAGCAAGGCCTTTGGGGTTGACACAACCCCCCAGAGTTGGGGGCCAGGGTTGTAAGTTATGCCCAGGGGCATAAATGTTTTTTATGGAAGGTGTGGTTGTTTGAACTTTAGAGGAAGCTCATTTGACTGGGAATGTAAAGTTCTAGTTCTCTTTTAAGAGTCAAAATTGATTAAGGGCAGCTATCCCCCCCCCTCACAACCTGTTTTCCCCAAATGCATCCAATCAAAATTGTGAGATAGCCATTTTGTCAAAATAGTCCAAAGAGTATATAACAACAGCTTCAAGGTGGACAAAACCCTGCAGAGCCCAGGTGCAAGGGTTGTAAGTTATACCCCAGGCATATAAGGTTCTTATGGAATGGATGGTTGCATAAACTTCAAATCGGACTGGGCTCATTTGATTGGAAGTCAGAACATCCAGTGCCCTTTTTAAGAGTCAAAATGAAAGGATGACAACCAGCCTCCCTCCAGAATCCTATCATTCTTCAAAACACATCCAATCAAAATTTTAAGAGAACTATTTTTTCCAGCATTATTTAAAGGTCCAGTAATTATGTCTTTTGAGATGTCAACCTCCCAACATTGTCAACTTATATTATGTCAACTAATATTATTAATTTTGACCTTTAAGAATAAGTTACAGGAGATTTTGAACTAGCCAGAAGGCACTATATGTATATTTTCAATACTACCATTACAGTTAATGTAAGTAATGATGCTAAATGTATTAAGATGAAACTCTTAGAGAACGTTTATGAGTTTCAATTAAAGAAAAAACTGTATGCATGCAGGTTTTCAAAAGGGCATATAAGCAATACCATAGGCAGCGCCACTCTATAATAGATAGAAATATTTAAAGAAACGTTTAAAGGAGCTAATTCAATTCAAAATTTAAAAATTCTGGTGCAATTTTTAAGAGGAACAAGAGATTGGAGGACAAGCAGACCTTCTCTCAAGCCCATTCATTTTCCAAACACATCCGGTCAAAACTTTGAGACAGCCATTTTGTTGAGTATAGTAGAACAGTCCAACAATCATGTCTAGGGATATTGGGCATGTTGACCCCCCACAATTATGCAATTGGCCCATTATGCTTTAAAACTAAATGTTGCTTTTAAATAAATCAAAAGGCATTGTATTTATGGTTGCCAATAAGACACCTCAGCAATATATTGATAACAACTAGGGGTATTAAGTTAAAACTTTCGGGGCTACTTGCTACTACTATTACTACTTATACTCTTACAATTTAAATAAATAAAAAGAGTGTAAGTGTGTCCAGGTTGTCAAAGACCATAGATAGAATCTTTTGGGGATGATATTAAGTTTTATTTTTCAGATCAACTTTAGAAGCTATAAAATTAAACTAAAAATACTGCTAGAGTCAGGATTAAAAATTGTTAAAAAAGTTTCTCTAACATACAAATAGCAACCCATACTGCAGATACTTATAGAAAAAACTGAAAAGAACTAAAATATTATTTTTTCCGTGAAAAAGACTTGTCAATAAAAAACAAACAGAAATTAATTTTTAAAGAATTTCGAACATATTTTGTTTTCAGAAAAGCACAATTGTGTTCTGGTCTTGAGAAGGTATGAGGGGTTATCAGCACTACTCATATTAATTTTTGCTTGTTTTGAGTTTGACTGCTATTTATTGTCATTTCTGTTTGTTTTGAGTTTAATTTATTTATTGATTAATTAAAAACAACTTTCCTAAAAATAAGTTTTTCAAATAAAAGTAAATGTCATTTTAAACTTAAGCTCAAGAGATAAAAAAATTTTTTAAAATTTAAACTTAAAACGACCAGAAATCGCTATTAAAGAATAAATGAAACCCAAAACGAACATAAATTAGATAAACAATCATACCAAAAAACATACAACGAGTTATAATATAAATGAATAAATAGATCTTAAAGCAAAAAATGCTTGGATTGAATATGAAAATCAAGCTTAAAACGAAAACAAATATTTTGCTATTAAAGTATAAATGAAACTTTTGGGTATTGTCTCACTGCAGAAGCCTAAAACCTACTGCGTCATTGGCGCTTTACTGAAAACGATTCTTTGAAATATTTTCACTTTTGTAACTTTAATAAATCAAAATTAATTAAGGTTTTAGGGAATAAATATCAGCATATGTATATTAAATTGAAAATGCACATTTTTTTTCAGTAAACTCATTTGAATTTTTTTTCAGTAAAGTACAAATTATATTCTGGCTTTTAGAAAGCATAGGGGTTTTGAACCCTATTCACATTAATTTATACTCGTTTTGAGTTTGACTCTAACATTTATTTTAATTTTTGTTCATTTTGGGTTTCATTTATTTATTGATACTGATTTGGGGTAGTTGTATGCTTGGTAGATCATATGATAGTCTGGATGCTAGGTGTTCAAAATGTGAACGATACCATGACGGAATGGGGCTGCTATGAGACTTAGCCTACCCTCCACTCCCTAAATTGACCATGAAGATTCAAAAATACCAATGGCACTTGCTTGCAAGTGGTGGAACACTCCAAAACTTGACATTTTATTATATTTTGGTGTTTCATGCAAGAAAATGCATGTTCCACAAAGTTTGAGGTGCAGTTTTCCACTCAAATAGAAATGCCTAGAAGCCATAGAATGTTTTCATAACAAACTAACGCGATTAGTTACAAAAAATGGCAAAACTATATGAGTCTTGAACAGTCTTGGAAAGTATGAACAAAATCAAATTGAATATTAGATATATAATTATATTAATTGTTGAAAGATCCATCAGTTCAAGATTTTTTTTTCACTCTAATTTTTATTTTCATTTTCAATGCTGTAAGAACTGGAAAATAATAAATTTGTAATATATGAGTAATTTGTTTTCAGTGAAGCACCAATGATGCAGAAGGCTTTAGGTTTTTACAGTTAAAGAAGGGGGCAGTATCCAAATTTTGCTTGTAGTGAAACTATATTTGTCTTGACCAATCTTGAAAAGAACTAATAAATTAAACTGAATATTTTATGCATAATGATATTAATTGCTAAAAGCTCATCAGTTCAAAATTTTACTGTAATTTTAATATTTATTTTCAATATTAAGTACAGAAGAAAACATTGTTAATATAATTCGTTTCCAGTAAAGCGCCAATGACGCAGTAGGTTTTAGGCTTCTGCAGTGAGACAATACCCAAACTCTTGTTTGTAGTTATTTTTATTTAATTCAAACTTGATTTGCATATTCAATTTAAGTTTTACTCGTTTTAAGATTTAATTATTCATTTACATTAGTATATATTGTATGTTTTGTTCACATTGATTGTTTATTTAATATCTGTTTGTTTTAAGTTTCATTTATACTTTAATAGCAAAATATTTGTTTTCGTTTTAAGCTTGATTTCCATATTCAATGTAAGCATTACATTCAATCTAAGATCTATTTATTCATTTATATTAGTACCTGTTGTATGTTTTTTGCTATGATTGTTTATTTAATTTCTGTTTGTTTTGGGTTTCATATATTCTTTAATGGTAATTTCTGCTCGTTTTGAGTTTGAATTTTAACATGTATTTGTATCTCCTGAGCTTAAATTTAAAATGGCCTTTACTTTTCTTTCAAAAACTTATTTTTTGGACAGTTTTTTTTTTAATTAATTTTGTTTGTTTTTGATTCCAAAAAGTGTCAAGTTTTTATGGCATGGGAGGGGGGTGCTTACTATCCAATTATTGTTGACTTTAAAAAATGTATTTAGAACTTTCAATTTAAATTGACTGAGGCTTTTTTCAAAGTCTATATGATTACCTCTTTGATAAAAACCTTATATATGAACAATAGACAGCTTGCATAACTTGTGGACAGCAATAGACAACAATGAATGGATTGAAAAAATAGCTCCAATAAGGGGGTTTAGACCTTTTCACTTGCTGACACAAAGGGATCACGACTGTTTGGAATTGACCTTAATAGGAATTTGTGTGCCAAAGCAATTTTGCATCTATCACAGAGTATGTATTTTAACCTTATAATTGGATAATTATAATAGATTTTCTATGTGTTCTTTCCATACAAAACCCCTTCCCATAAGTTATAAAACCACTTTAATAAGTTTTGCTCCATGGCATTAATTACAACGCCTACCCCTGGGCCCTGGTGGGCTGTGTTGACACCGGAGTTTTTTGTTATCAGAACTTTGAACTATCTTGACAAAATGTCTATCTCAAATTTTTTTCTGATGCACTTAGGGTGTGGAGGAAGGAGAGGGGCTAGTTGCCCTTCAATCTCTTTTGACTCTTAAAAAGTGAACAAGAACTTTCAATTTTCAATCAAATGAGCCCTCTCTAAAGTTTATACGAGCATCCCTTCCATAAGAAATAATATGAAGGATTTGGAGAATCCTTAAATTACAACCATTGCCCTGAGGGCTTAGGGGGAGTTGTAATCCTCAAAGACCTAATTTCCAGAACATAAAACTAAGTTTAATAAAATGGCTGTCTTAAAATTTTGATTGGATGTGTTTGGGGAAAAGGTGAGGATGAGAGGAGGGTTAGTTGCCCTCAAATCACTTTTGACTATTACAAAGGGCACTAGCCCTCAGAATTTCCAAACAAATAAGCCTTTTTTGAAGTTTCTACAACAACACCTTCTATAAAAACCTTATATGCCCCCAGGGCATAACTTAAAACCCTTGCCCTGAGGGTTGTGGGGGATTGTCCTCCTCAAAAACATATTTTCTATCTGGAAATCAACTATGCTGAACAAAATGGCTATCTTTGATTGGATGTGTTTGGGGGAATGATGGGCGTGGGGGGGGGGCGGGGAGCTAGATGCCCTCCAATCACTTTTGACTATTAAAAAGGGCACTAGCTCTTTTAATTTCCAATTGAATGAGCCTGTTTTGAAGTTTCTGCAACACTGCCTTCTATAAAAACCTTATATGCCCCCAGGGCATAACTTAAAACCCTTGCCCTGAGGGTTCTGGGGGATTGTCCTCCTCAAAAACATGTTTTCTATCTGAAAATCAACTACACTGAACAAAATGGCCATTTCAAAATTTTGATTGGATTTGTTTGGGGGAATGATGGGCATGGGGGGGGGGGAGCTAGTTGCCCTCCAATCATTGTTGAATATTACAAGGGGCACTAGAACTCTCAACTTCCAATCAAATGAGCCCCCTTTGAAGCTTCTATGATGACCCCTTCCATATGAAGTGCCTCTGGGGAAAAAAAAAAAAAAAAATTGGAGCCATATGACCTTTACTATAGGCAACGCTACAGTGTTGCCTCTGATATTGATTTGTAGTAGTTTTCTGCTTGGAAGATTATTTGACTTTATTTTTGTTCATTCTTGGCTTAATGGAGCTCTTTACTTTCCTTTTAAAAACTTGTTTTGGGGGAATTTTTTTTAAATTAATATACACAGAGAAGCTTGAAATAGCCAAATAGTCAGCTACAAATAGAGTTCTATATAAAATGTGGAATTAGCTAACTAGTTGCTCTTCATGCTTTTGAATATCCTTCCAAATTATTACATTTCTGCAACTTGTGAGCTAACAGGTCTTTTTTTAGCTATACTAACAGAAACTGTTAGCTGGCAGCATAAAGCCTTTAGTCATAAGTTTAAAAGGACTCTAATTAAAACACAAGCTTGGAAATAAGACTCGAAACTTTGGGGGATTATTTGAGGATTAAATAGGTCTTTAAGGCAGCAAGTAAATAATTGGTGAAGATTAAACATCCTCTTTGTTTACAAGAACCGCAAGATACTATCTATTCTTGTTTCATTTCAGTAAAAAGCATGTCAGCCTTTTTTATTCAATTTTTCTACAATAAATTTTTAGTTTATGCATACCTTAGTATGATGGACTTGAAAAATGAATTTTTACTATGTTTTCAAATTTTAGTGTCAACAAGGGCTTATCAACAGGGATACCATGAGATACCTACCTCCTCTTCAAAAAAAGAAAACGATTTGCAAGTATCCTTGCTCTCCATGCCAGTTCTGCCTTACTAAAGCCTTTTTAGTGTTCCCTTTCCAAAACTAAATTCTGCTAACTTGCTGTCCCTACCCTTAAAAAAGATAATTTTTAGCTCTCCACAGCAGACAATTCTAAATAGCTACTCCTTTCTTGTTTATACATAAATTCAAATCACTAGCCAGGTGGTTCACTATTTTATACAGTAACCAACTAGCTTACTATATTTAGAGTTTCTACACATAAAACATTTTGATGTTAGCCAAAGATTTTAACTGTCATCTAGGGAGGAAGAGTGGAAAGCTAGATATTCCCTTCCCACCCTCTCTACCATCAAGAAAATAACAGACATTTTTAAATTTAAATTTACTGGTATTTTGAATCAATTAAACATTTTGATTGAGCTAAAATAAACAAATTCCTCTTAATCTTGGCCACCCCTTTGCTGAATAACTTCATACCAGGGGGAAGAACAGGGATCAATGTAAAACATTAAGATATTGAGTTTTTCAAATAGTTCTTTATTTCCCAAGTAATGCACCTAATTTTGGTGAGCTTCTTTTAAATTTTGTTCCTTCAAAATTGCATTGGTATAATGATCTTGAGATATTATGTTTATTCAGTTATTTTTATTTAGTAATAGCCTACACCTACTTTTTGTGTTTTTTTTTTAATTGGTGTCTGAAAAGGAAACCTTAGTATTTTTCCATGACCCATAAAAAAAACTTGTAATTTCCTCAACATTTTATATTGATCCATCTCTCTTCCCCTCTCAGCATTTGCATGGAGTTATTCTATAGAGGAGGCAAGGATTAAAAGAAAATATGTATATTTTTAGAACAATCCAAATGTTTAATTGACTCAGCATACCAGTAAATTTATATTTTAGCTTTCCTATTGTATTCTGATGATGGGGGGGGGATATCTAACTTTCTGCTTTTCCTGTCTAGAGGACAGTGAAACTTTTTGGCTAACACCAAACCACTTTACACATAGACATCCTAAATGTAGCCAACTAATTAGGGTAAGACACCCAGTAGTCGGCCACCTGCCTATTCTTGGACATAATCTTTTATACTATTTTAATCACTATTTACAATGAGCCGTTTGTATGTCCGAGTTCAGGCAGAATTTTCACTTGTTAGTAAATTCAAAAATAGGAGGTGCTGTACAAGTGAAACTATTTGAATTATTAAACTACTTGTTCAGAAATTATTCATAAATTTTTTGATACAAAAATTAAGTTTCTAGGTGGTATAATACAGTAATTAGAGTAGTTTAAATGTCAAAAAGTTTTCAAAGTGATTAAAGTGTCCAACTACTGGGTGTCTTACCCTAGCTATTGAAAACAGTCTAAGTGTATAAGTGTATACTCTTTTTTGAAAAGGAATAGGGGGAGGGTCAGGCAAGTTGGCAGAATTTTGCTTTGGGAAAGGGGGGGGGACTGATATACAAGATTGGAAAAAAAATTTAAAATTCCATCTAGCTTCTCATTCTTTCTCCCTAGATGATAGTTAAACTCTTTGGCTAATATTAAACCGCTTTATATATAGACATCCTAAACGTAGCCAAATAGTTGTCTATTGAAAACAGTCTGAGTATATACAAAAGGATAAAATAGCAAACTGGCTGGCTAGTGGATTAGATATATATGTAAACAGGGAAGCAAAGTAGCAAGCTAGTATTGTCTACCATGGAGAGCTAACAATTTTCTTTTTTGAGGAGGGGTAGGTACAGGCAAGTTGGCAAAATAGAACAGTTAAGCTCTTTGACTCATCTCAAACTGCTGTGAAATACAACAAAATAGTAGCCTATAAAAATATGATAGTTCAGAAACAAATTTGGGCTATGTATTTGCACACTGAGGGAAGAAGGGGGGAGGTGGTAAAGCATAGCATATATTAAATAGGCCTATGTAACCTAACCAAACCTAAGTACCTTTTATTCCCCCTAAACCCCCAAAAAATAAAGTTTAAATATAGTTCCCAGGGTGAGAAACCCTTTGTTTATACAGCATCTCATATGAATTACCAGATAATGTCTATCTGATCTTTGCAATACAATTTAGCATGCTTAATGGATTCTAAACAAGTGCCCTTACTTTATTGGTAGACCTATCCCTGAAAGTTTCATGTCCCTAACCTAACCCCTTTCCAAGATAGTAAAAAGTAGATAAACTAAAATTTTACCACTTTTGGCTATCTAGGTCTAGGCCTAGCAATTATCCTAAGTCAGGCTAGCCTAGGCTACCTCAGTTTAATACAAATTTTGTAGATCAGCATATATTGAAATTAAGAAGCCATATTCATAGCACTGAGTCCAGGATAAAATCAAGCTTGGATTCACTAACAAAGCAACAAAAAAAAAGCATTTGGACCTTGGAATTCAGCACACATTCCAATATCCCATATTTTGTTTAAGATTGCTGTTGATTTCTTCTTTAAATGAGCTATGGCCAGTGCTGTCAAAAGTGAAACCAAAATACACCTTATTCGTTTTTCCGCCTGAATTGCAACACTGCGCGAAAATCGGTCATATTGTTGGCAGGTTTGTTGTGCAAACATGGAACTTATCATGGAATTTCCTGAAATTCAGGAAATTACACTGGTGAGTTAATTTTGTTGATAATCTTGTTAATAACAAGGCTGTACATCACCTGCATTCTGGATTGATTTTTCCTGAGCTTGGGTAGTAGGTTTAGCCTGTACTAGGCTATATCTTTGCCCAGCCAATCATGGACTCCAACTTGAAAATTACAAACATTTATTTAGGTGCCAAAACAGGCAAAGAAGTTAACAAAAGTGACACAGAAAGATCCGCCATAGTCTCTACAATAATTTTAACATGTTTATGACCTAAGAACCTGGGTTGGCTTTCCAGTTTTTAAGGAAAATTTGACCCTTAGAAATTAACATTGTGAATCAGTACCAAGAGGCTAGATTCTGCTACAAAGGTGATGATAATTGGATGGTTTTGGGGTCAGTGCCCTTCTAGAAATTCCTCTGTCCAGCCAGGTTAATATTTTGTGTTCCAACTGCACAGGCATCATGTGGTAGGCTACCATTTTAGTAAATTTTTCCATACATGGAATATTGAGATAGCTAAGAAATAGACCTACATCTCCATTTAGAATTTCATGCTGAATCCAAATATAATAATCATTAACTAATAGTTTTCCGCAAAGGATTACATATTATAAATTTAGGTCAAGGATATTGTCAGTTTGTTTTCTTGATTATTAGACAGCAGATAAAATAATTGGATGGTCTGAAATGGTATTTTCTGGTGAAAAGTGCTGGAAAATTTTCAAACTTCCTACTAAAATGTGTATTTTTTTTCATTTGCATCTCAGATTTCTTTGTAGGAAAGCAAATAATTTTAAAATAAATATTATGCCCCCCCCCCTTGGTGATGCCCCTGACTATGTCCATGGGCCTTGCTATTACCAATAACTAGATTTTGAATATATGAATACAAAAAAATGATTTACTTATAGAATATAAGCTATTTGGAATTGAAATTGAATTCAAATTAATTATTCAATTAATTGAGTTAATTTTATTTAATGAATTCAATGTGAAATTAAATTTGATTAATTGATTACCAGAATTGATTTTTGTTCCATGAACATATTGGATCCAATGAAAAGTACAAGTGAGTTTTGCAGAGTGAGCACATATTAATGAAAAATTCAGTTATGTTTGTGTTGTGACTGAGAATTTATGAGTTGACCTAGCTGAGAAGGGTGCCATTTGAGGTTTTGAGGAGCTCAGGATCCCCCTTCCTCAGTTTCTGTCCCTAGAACAGAATCAAAATATGTTTTTCAGAAACATTAATTAACTTTTGAGGGTTGCAGGGGACACCTTTGGCGCCCCGCAACTCAGTGCCCAGGGCAGCTGCCCTGTTCTGGCCCTGGTTTTGGTCAGCTATCAGGGAGATTTAAGTCCATTCCTAGTAATTCAGCACATGGTAATAGTCCTCTTCCTCTCCTGAAAATGGACCTTGATCCTAATCTGTTTTGCTCCTGCTTTTCCTTCAGCAGCAGGATAGCTGCATTTTTTCTAACTTTTCCTTAGGCTACACCAAACACAAGAGTATAAATTTGTATTTTTAGCACTCTGGCCTCCGGTGTCTGATCTCAGGTCTCCAAAAAAAAGTTTGCGTTCGTTCAAGTCATCAGTGGATAGGGAGTGGCTCAACAAACCGTGGTGCACCATTTGGGACGCCACAAATGATGATTAACTATCATCACTGAAGCTGGCGGACACAGGATTCGTCCTATTGCTAGCAGGTGCGATTTAAGGTAATTTAAGGTATGTCTGTCACACAAAAGCATCCCAGAGTTCCTAAAAACATAATTTAAAGTAGTGGCATGTTTAGGGGGGCCAGGGGCCTGGCCCCCCTGAAATTTCCAAAGATTGTCAAGACCAGTCCAATCCAGTTGTTTTTTTTTATTTGTCTGGAGCTGGTGCCCCCCCCCCTCAACCACTGAATTAAAGCAGCCCATAGTAGGTTTACTCTTCCAACACTCTCAGAACTTTATAAAGTCATTTCATACCCAAAAACCATACTCAAATCTCCTCAGTTTAACTGGTTAGGCCTAGGCCTATGTCTATTTGAAGAACAAATCAGTACAAAATTTGTCAACTCTAATTTTCTCATATTTTTTAGGGCCAGTGGTGCAGAGATCTTGATATTGTCCCACTTATCTCATACAATCTTATTGAAGATTATTACAAAGCTTCAAATTCAGCCAGCCGGCAACTCAAGAGAAGCTACAGCTTTTTGGTGGAGCAATATATTGACCTGGAAACCGTGCATATTTTAGAAGTGGAAGGACTTTTTGGAAATAAAGGGCTAGTGATAAAAGGGACTTGCTATCGCAGTTTTGAAAAGAGGGACAAACAACATTCCATCACACTATATCTTTCCTGTGACAGCCAGATTATCATCAGTGCTTGTTCATGTATCGCTGGAAATATTTTTTGCATTAACCATGTGTTGCTCTTGAAAATTATAAATTTGATGAAGAGTCTGGAGTACAAAGAAATCCCTGCCTCCCTGAGCTGCACCGAGATGCCTCAACAGTGGAATTACATGAGAAAGCGGGATCTTGAGCCACAAAAGGTGATGGACATTGACATTCGCCATGTTCGGGAAGGAGGACTGTCAACTCCAAAGACAGTGCAGCTGTATGACCCGCGGGTCAGTAAAGATGATTGTCTCAGTCGGAGATTGCAAGTTGTGCAACTTAGTTCTTCCCTTAGCCCAGCTGTATCGGCATTTTCAGGTAGGACAGAGTTTCTGTTACATAATCTTTGTTTATTTTTGTTAATGGCTTTTTATAAAGGTAAATCTGATTCACTAAAGCAATTTTATTTTACTCTCAGAAACAATAACTTATGTTTAAAAATTATATTTTCAAATGTAAGCTGTATCTTGACTTTGGATCCTGAGATTGCTCTCCTGTGAATAGGTTACTGTTGACGAAAAAATTTTTCTTTGCATTTATATTATAGTCATTTAGACATCTTTCTGTTCTTGAACTGTGGTCTTCATACTTTGCAATGGAAAATTTATGACTAATTATGTGAGTCTGTGTTGTGACTTGAATCTCAAAAGTTTTGCTTCATGACTACAAGTACACGTGCCAAGGAATAAGACAACAGATAGCAAGTTCCAATAAAGCAAAAGGGGTTGTCGTACAATTTTAACTAAGTTTTTCCAGGGCTTTCAGGGTTGCAGCGGTCATGAGCTTATATTAGGGGGGGGGGATAGGGGTGATCACCCTCCTTCTGAAATCTGATAAAGTTTGTTATAAATGCCATAAAATTGGAAATTTTCACAGTCCGAAGTGGGCAGCGGCGTTCTTGTAATGCCTTAAATTGCTTATTCCAGACTGTTCGAAAACCCTGGAACTTATCATCAGTTGCGTAACTAAGGATGGGTTGATACATTGCACCAGAGGAATTTTTCTTTTTTGGGTTTTGTAATAGAGAGACTTGAAAACGCATTTTTAACAGAAAAATTAAGCTTTTTGGCACTGACAGGACAATTCATTAGCAATCTTCACCATCCAATGGTCATCAAAATAGTATGGTCGGCACAGAAGATTAGGTCCTGTAGCCGGGAGGCATTAAGGAGCCAAAGAGTAATTACTTGTTCATAGAAAAAAAAATGCACGCTTTAGTGGTAAATCCAAAAATGTAGTGCTTCATGCCAGAAAATACTTTTCTATCCTTGACTATTCACCAACTTCATTATGAGCAGGAAAAAAAAATAGAAAATGACATTTCTTACTAGACATTTTCTTAAAACTTAGACTCTTCGCACAACACTAGTTTTAAGATAATTTAATCCTCAAAGATAGGTGTAAAAGAAGTAAATATATGGAATAGTACACTTTTTAGTTATACATGGTTCTAAAATTTCCGCTGCTTTGCGGCAGAAAGCACTGCTTTCAACCCATCTTCTTGCCCAAAATAGATATATTTACCACTTCAAACCTCAAAATTTTCTGCTCAGATTTGACTTTGTCCGCACATTTTCGTCGCCCCTTCCTAAGGTCCAAATAAATTTGTATGACCATGCCTTTAATTAAAATTGCTCGATAAAATTAATTTCTTTTTACTTCTCCCCCCCCCCCTCCTTTCATCGTAAATCCCGGATCCTTCACTACAATTAATGCCATTTTTTGCTTTCTTGACTACTATATTATGTAGACTGACACCCCCCCGAAACGAAATCCTGGCTATGCTGCTGGTTCTCTCATTTCCAGATTGATGCAAGCACTTAAAGTTTGAAGTCCAAGGCATGCTAAAACTTTTATTTCTGTGTTAAGTAGACCTTTAAAAAAGGATTTTCTTGCA
Organism: Artemia sp. Qi Xiang Cuo; assembly: GCF_049724085.1. Classification (NCBI taxonomy): domain Eukaryota; kingdom Metazoa; phylum Arthropoda; class Branchiopoda; order Anostraca; family Artemiidae; genus Artemia; species Artemia sp. Qi Xiang Cuo. The sequence continues at coordinate 41,549,470 of NC_142811.1, read as the reverse complement.
GATATTTTGAAAGACAGCATCGAAAGAAGAGAATATTCCCAGGTCAAGCTTGTTCAGAACAGATTATTGGAATGCCCAGTGCTGTCAACATTGACCAACCATTTACAAGTAGATGATCCTACTTGTAGTATTATAACCAATTCTCAGGGTTGTAACCAGTGCATTGTTCAAGGCTGCTGAGTTTCCTGATTTTCCTGTGTATGGGCGTACAGATAGTTACATGTTGACAAATCCTGATCCAAAACAGCAGCAAGTGATAGACTCCTTAAGAGTGTCAGCATCAGAAGCCAAAGAAATTGAAAAAAATTCTCGCAGACAAGCTGAAAGTGAAACGTGGTTCCGTGCACGTGAGTTTCGACTTACCTCCAGCAAATTCGGTTTGGTGGTGAAAAGGGTCACTCCTTGGAGCAAAAAATCAGTTTCGTCAAACTTTGCAGATCGAAATTTGGATAGAAACCCAGCTGTAAAGTGGGGCAGGACGCATGAAGCAACTGCTGTTCTAATTTACAAAAAAAAATATGAAAAAAAGAGGAAGGGACGTTGTGGTTATGAACTGTGGGATTGTGATACCAGCTGAGTACTGGCTTGCCACGTCTCCTGATAGACGTGTGTTTGACCCATGCAAAAGAGACCCACATGTCATTATTCAAGTCAAGTGCCCATATAGTCTTCGAGACAAAACTGAGGAACAGTTTTTAGCTGAATGCCCATGCCTCCTATGCTTGAGAAAAGACCACCACTAATTTTACAAGATCCAAGGGCAACTTGGCATTACTGGACTATCGTGGTTTGGCTTTGTATGATGGACAAGAAATGTTATAATAATACAAAGGATACCTTTTGATAATGTTTTTTGGGAAAATGAAGTCAAAACTCTGACTGATTTCTATTTCCAACATTATCTAGAATACTTGTCTGAGCTTATGTAATTTGAGATCCTTTGATTACTGTGATAGACCTTGTCGACGTATCCAGAAACCACGAAAGAGAACAACTCACAGGTAACAGTTACGGAAAAAGATTTCTTTGTAAAAAAGTGTCAGTTGAGTTACTCAACACTGAGTGGTTGATGCTCAAGCTTCAGTAACGGTCCATGTTGCAGAAGCAACACTTTGGAAATGTCGAAGTAATGTATTTTGATTTCCTTTTATTTTTGTGATTCAGAGTTCCTTTGATTTATGTGATTATGAGTTCCTGCGAATATAAGCATTCTTTTTTAACCTATATATATATATATATATATATATATATATATATATATATATATATATATATATATTATATATATATATATATATATATATATATATATATATATATATATATATATATATATATATATATATATATAAAACTAACTAAAACCTGTCTTTCATCAAAAATACGGCCACTAGTCAAATCCGTTTTCTTTAATTTGGCTGGCTACTTTATTTTCCATACAAATTGATAAATTATTCTTTTTATTTCCTTCAATGTTGTTTTATTCGGTAGAGAAACTGTTGCAGAATACAATATTATAGGGCATACAGAAATAATTACATACGGAGCCTTCTGGTGTATAGTTAGACTTCAGTTGTTTCCATAAGAAATTGCCTTTTTTACAATGCTTCTAATTTCATTCCTATTTAATTTCTGCGTTTTCTTCCTACTGTTGTTGAAAACTGTTCCTAGTACTTGGGTTTCTTTTTTGTTTGGTAAACCATGCACGACATCTCTATCCTCATATCTGAGGGTGGAACTCTCAAATTTTGCTTTGTTTATTTCTATCTTGAAAAATAAGCATGCACACTTGTGCCTCTAAAGAGGAGACCCACCACAATGTTAAGCGATTTCCGGTCCTAGCGGTCGCAGAGAGACAGCGGTGATCACATTTTGTAGCCCAAGCTCCAACTAAGAAACGTGCAAAATTTCACCCCCTCCGACTTTATCTTCATGGGTAAAAGTGGGCCGGAAGTTTCGACCCTCCGACCACAGCCCCCCTTTAACGTTGTCCGATTGGCCTGAAATTTAAAGGTTAAGCTTTCCTAGGGCCCGGGAGCTTATCCTCGAAATTTCAGCTCAATCCGATCACTCCTTTCCCAAAAACCAAATATAGCCACTTAAAGTTCATTTCTCTTTTTTTTTATCAGCCACGCCTACAGGCCACAGTTGGCACCGGATCCGAGTGAATGAGGACTCATTTGAAGCGGAATTCGACCTCTTAGGGCCTTTTGACATTTTCAGACCGAAAGAATTATCCCCCGAATTATATTTACGAAAAACCTCGTTTTCCTATAAAAGCCCATGTTAATTTTTCCCAACACAACCCCCCTTTAACGTTGTCCGATCGGGTTGAAATTTAAAGGATAAGCTTTGCTGGGGCCTGGGAACTTATCGTCAAAATTTTAGTTCAATCCGATCCTTCCTTCCCTATTTTTCAAAAACCAAATATCAAGTTTTGTGGGGATTTGCTTGCGTCAAAAATAGATACGAGAGACTAAAACAATATAACTAGCGTCTCTGTGGTACAATGGCCGCTGTTCCTGACTGTCAGGCAGAAGATCCGGGTTGGATTCCCTGTGAGAGAAATTTTTTTATATAAAGAATTTAAAGTTTAAAAAAGAAACTCAGTTTCTTTTTTAAATCAAATCTATTAAATCCTTCGGCTCAACAGGCGTCTCCAGCAGAACATCACAGTCGGCCTTCAGGTTACAGGTAAGTCTCCACTGCTTTGATAACATGCCGTATACCCACATGCTCAAAGAAAAGTTGAAAAAAGAAAATCTTACTGTGCATTTGATTTAAGTATTCAGGAATTAAAAGCCTTAACACAAGAATCTTCAAAAGCGGGGGTTTAGGAGGCGGCAGCCCCCCATCTTTAACTCCTGAAAAGATCAGCTAACAGTTAGTCAAGCAATAATAAGTAATAAACTGTACAAAAACGTGTAGAAATTTTTTGAAAAAAACTACTTTTTATACGGATTTAAAGTGGCTTAGTCACATGTGCTAACATAAACCCGGACAGGTTTTTGGTGGTACTTTTGGGGGGTTGCCACTCCCCCAAATCCCCCGTCCGGATATGAAAGAGGTTGTGCCCACCTCAAAGCCACGCTCATTACGCAAAAGTTTTTATTGTTTAAAAGAGTTGTGAGAAAGTCAAACTTCAAGAAAATCTTCTGTTTCTGTAAATACTGTTAGATAATAAAAAAAACTTTGAACTTTTATTTGTGTATCCTCTATTTCAATTCCTTTTATTTAACCTTCAATATACTTAAGCATAGGATCGGCATATGCTTCAAATAAAAGAAGACTCAAAGGAAAAAAATAATTATTCTTCACTTGGTATCTCTTATTCACCTGAAGAGCTGATGATGGGGTTCATAAAGACTGTCATTATGGAACAAACAGTCCACATCTGATTCAGAACTGAGACAAGGTTAACTGGGATTGTTTCTCTTAAGATCCCATAGCACTTAATTCGCATTATGAGTCTCTCAACATGTATTCGGAGGCGGGCAATCTTCTGTGTTTCAATCACATCAGAAGCTGCAAATTGCCCAGCATTTTGAAGAAACGGGGGAATATTTAGGCTTACACAAGAAGGCAAGTCAGTCTGTGTGAAGAAACCCGTATCCGCCAGTAGACTATCACCATCACCATATGGCATCTTCAGGATTCCACCTCTTTTGGCAAATTCTACATCAGAGATGAACTGATCGTACAACTCAGATAAAAATGTCACAATGCCGTGTGGGGCACTGCCACTGAGACCTTTTTTAGACTGCCGATTTTTGTATGACGAATAAGACAGAGTTTTATTTAGGAATGACGAAGGAACTTGACACTGAATTTCAGTTGCGTCGATCACAACACGAGTTGTGGGATATTCAGCTTTAAAGTCATCTGGCATATTTCTGTTGACATATTGTCTTGACGGCCAGAGAACAAGTCTTCCCAACTGTATATATAAGAAATTGATCCAGCTCACAAGGATTTTGCTAATGGTCCCCTGACTAATTGAAAAACGGAATGCCAGGTCTTATTCGTATATTCCCACTTTTAGCCTGCAAAGGACAAGAAGCAACTGATCACGTCCAGAGAGCTTTCTGTTGCGTCTCTTAGCTGAACCTTCGGGATCTCTCACATGAGCTTCAGTGAGTCTCACATTTTCACCACAGTTGATGAATTCAAAAAAAGATTCAAAGTCAGATGAACAGGTGAACCCAGTATAGAACTGCAGTAGTTTGTTATCCTTTTTCACGTTAGCATAAGTAAATGTACCATCTTTCAAAGCTTGATCAGAGGCAACGAGTTTGCTTTTTATGTCCATATTAATGTGCTGCAGTTTTTCCATCTCTTTCTTTTTATCTTGCAGTTCAATTTGCATATACCTTGCCTTTGCTTCTAGTTCTCTAACTCTTGATAATAAACTGACAGTCACATTATCGCTGGTACTGCTAACATTCCCTGAGCTAGTTATTTCACAAGGTTCATTGCCTTCACCACTCCCAAAAAGTTCCTTGCTTGTTATAGTGTGCAGTAGCCCACTTGCAGACACATCTTCAACTTGAGTAATCTCAGCACTGAGTTTTTTCTGGCCTTTGTGATGTTTCTCACTAACTTGTCTTTCTTTAGGAGCTTTTCGCCTGAACAATGATTCATTTGTCCAAGGAAAAATACTTGGGATAGATCCTGGTTTGAGTTCTCTTCTTCCGGATGCAAATTCAGCATAGAAGTCCTCAGTGTTGAAATGTCTAGAACATACTCTAGTGTAGGCATCTGAGATTTGGAACAAGGTACCTTCATCTCTTCGAATCTTCACAAGCCACTCCTTTCTCATATCCTTATCACTTGGAAGCTTGTGAAAGGAAACCTGAAATATAATTCCACTATTAGAATGATAGTTGTAACAAGGGCTGATGAGAGGCCACATTTTCCACAATCCTCAGAGCTTATCACTTCCCAAACTCTCTCAAGGAGACTCCGTATCACAAATCAGTTAATTATAAATAGATCTGCAAGCATAAATCCTCTACAGGGGGAGGAAAACTAATTTCTGACTTGGAACGCAGTCTACAGGGAAGGGCCGTACGTGATAGCCACTAAGGATTGTGTAAACTCTGACTAGATCATTGACTCTTGATTGTATTAGTGTTCGTGCTCTGCTCACCGACCATGTAAGTCCAGTGACAACCAAAAGGGGGAAGGGTAAAAAGTATGGATACCTCTGGGTTTTTCAGAAATATAATTTTTTTCATTCCATTGAAAGGGGATTTTGATGACAGGGATTTGAAGGGGACTGTCTGGTGAGTCTACAAGGGTCAAATTTGTAGGGATTTCAAACTACCGTAAATAGGTGAATGCAGTGGCGTAACTAGGGGGGCAAGAAGGGGCAAATGCCCCCCTAAGGAATTTCGTCGGCACATTGCTCCTGAGGATTTTTTTTTTGTTTTTTGTAATAAAGAGACTTTTAAGCTTTGTGGCACTGACAGGACAATTCATTAGCAATCTTCGCCATCAAGTGGTCGTCAAAATAGTATGATCGGCACCAAAAAATATAATCTCAATAAAGCACAGGAGGTTGGGTGGGTAGATGAGAAAGGCTTCATAAAATAAGAAAATTACATCACAGCCAATTCAAGAAAATTTGGGAGGGGGACAAAAAATTCCCTTCGGTTTTCTTTTTTGATTTAGATACTAAAAACGTAATTTTTCAAAACCAATTCACATCTTTGCCCAAATTATACGAAGAACGTGAAAGAACATTTTTAGAAAAAATGGAAGGGTCACAGTCCAAAATGCCTTTGACCCAGTTAAATATTTTGTCTCCTTCTGTTAAAAATATTATCATCTCTTGAACTGATGTATATGCTCATTGTTCCTTGATGACTTTATAAATTTTATTTTGTAAACCTAAGGGTAATTCATGAATATTTTTTTTTTTATTTATTATTTTTTTTATTTTTTTTTTATATTTTTTTTTTCAGTTGAAGACACCTGATTAATAGAAATTTATCCCAAAAATAAGAAAGGGATAACTAGTGTCGGACCGGTGGTGTCAACAAAAGAGAAAAAATTATATATTAATGCGAAACTTGATCACAGTGATATATTTCGTGTCATTCCACCGGCCCAAGATCGTCAAGAACAACACAAAAATGCTAATAATGCAAATTAACCAGCAAGTGCATATAGTACACTTGATAGTATTATAATAAAGAACGAACCCTCGCTTATACTAACTCAAATCTTTAATATATTCCGGGTTGCAATGGTAGTCACATTAAAAGACAATCGTTGGAATAACAAACAATTGCATACATTGGACTTAGTTAGCTGCCTGATTTTTTCAGTAAAGAACGATCTCTCGCCCATAGTAACTGATACATGTTGGTTCCAGGGGTAGTATAATAAAGAACGAACTCATGCCTATACTATATTGCATACTCAACTTAATTATTGTTAATGATATAGTAATGATATGGTTTTATTGATAACTGAATTACAAATTAAAAGAAAATTTACAGTAAAGAACGATCTCCCTCCCATACTAACTGATATATGGTGGTTCCAGGTGTAGTTGCATTACATAAAGGATCGATGTGGTTTTACATTAAAGGACGAGCTATGGCCCATAGTAACTGGGATCTGGGTTGCAATAGTTCCGTGAGTGCAGCGGTAGCTAGCAACCTAGTAAGACGGTCACGTCCAATGTTAAGAAATATAAAAACCCATAGCTCCTAAAAAAGGAGTCAGATCAAAACAAAAAGTACACCATTAGAACCGACTTATCCGAAACCCCTGTCGAGTAAACTTTCTGTCCCTTGGCTTGAACAGCAAGGGAAATATATTGGCTTGAAAATCAAGAAAAGTGACAGCTACTACATCATTCTGCCTAAACGGGATATTTTTTTTTCTTTTGTTTCCAGAGATAGCTTGGCACTGGAACATCGTAGATAGTTGTTCAATAGCTCATTTTAAAGGAAATTATTTGGGTTACAAATCTATAGTAACTAAAATAAATTATTTCTAAAAGAGAATAAATTTTTCCACCAAAAACTGCATTTTTGATGTCTTTTCACACTGCAGTCTTTCAAACATAATCGTATACCAGCGGTAATATTTGAACCCACGCCTCTGAAGAGACTGGTGGCTAACACCAGTGCCTTAGACCACTCGACCAGGCTGCCTCTCATAAATATATATGTGAATTTGGGTTGCAGCAGTATTACATTAAAAGACGATCATTAGAATAATCCGGGTTGCAGCAGTAGCTAGCAACCTAGTAAGAGACGATCACGTCCAATGTTAAGAAATATAAAAACCCCTAACTCCTAGAAAAATAGTCAGATCAAAACAAAAAGTACATCATTAGAACCACCTTGTCCGAAACCCCTATAAAGGAAACTAAACCACCCTTTGGCTTGAAAAACAAAGAAAATATATTGGCTTGAAAATCAAGAAAATTGACTTTAACCACGTTATTCTGCACAAACGGGATATTTTTTTCTTTCTTTTGTTTCCAGAGATAGCTTGGCACTGGAACATCGTAGAGAGTTGTTCAATGGCTCATTTTAAAGGAAATTTCTAAATCTAGCGCCTTTTGCACTTAATTTTTTTTATTAATTATTTTTCACGAAAAACTTAATTTTGTATATACAATATTGATCAATGACGTCATAGTCGTTGGATGTAGTAAGTAAAGGTTCGATCATCGAATTTAAGCTGAAACTAAGTAAAGGACAATTATGCCTCCATATATTCACAGTGATGTATAAGATTTCCCATTACATCTGTAAACTGTTCCACAGTTGCTGGTCCATACCTTGGAAGCTTTTCACCAAACATGCAACATTTCTTTTGGATATTACTATGAAGTTTTGCGAAAGCATCTCTAGCTGACTTTTCAACAAAATCTATTCTTTCAGAGATAATTTTAATCTTTAATTTTGAATATTTTTCGTAATCCCGGTAAAACATTCGTAAAATTTTTCTCAGTGTACAAAGATCAGCCTGTGCGTTCTTTGCAGCTTGTGTAAACTGCAAAAATATCCATGGTATCCGAGCAATAGTTTGAATATTTCAATACAAGCTGGAAAAATACCTTAAAATGTTAAAATTAGTTTTATTTTTGGTTAGGTTCTAACTACCCGATGTGGGATTGACTATGTATTTTCAGACCAAAAAATTACATTTTTTAATATATGTTTTATTTTTCAGTTTAGAATCGCTAAAGTTATTATGTAAACTGCAAAAATATTTATGATATCTGAGCAATAATTTTAATCTTTTCATTCAAACTAACAAAATACCTGAAAATTTAAAAATTAGTTTTATTTTTTATTAGGTTATGGATACCTGATACGAGTTATAAGAAACGTTAATTAGATGAAAATATTATTTCTTGTTTTGTAATAAGATCCCTTCTAAGCGAGTTATTATACGTAATTTAAAAAAACAGTACTATACAAAAAACAGAGACAACGTCTTGTAAAGAAAAAAGCAAAGGTATTCAACTGACAAGGCGTATCGAGAAGTAATAATTGAGAGAGCGAAACAAAACAGCAAGATGTGTTATCACAATGATGAAGATTATAGACATGCGAAAATTGAGACAGCCAAACAAAAGAGTAAGGAACGGTATGATAATGATGAAGATTACCGAAACAAACATAAGAAAAAAGTTGCTACCAGAATAATGGGTAGATACTGGGATGACAAAAGCTATAATGAAAAAATTAAATTCTCTGCGAGGTTGTACCGAAGAACGCATAAGGACAGAGGGAAAAATTACATTCAGAAATACAAGAAGATGACAAAAATGCAGGCTGATCTTTGTAAATTGAGAAACATTTTACGCATGTTTTATCGGGATTACGAGAAGTATTCAAAATTACAGATTAAAATTCTCTTTGAAAGAGCGGATGCTGTTGAAAAATCGGCTAGAAATGCTTTGGCAAAGCTTCATAGCAATATCCAAAAGAAATGTTGTCAGTTTTTACAGTAAAGAATGATCTCTCGTCCATATCCAGGTTGCAGCGGTAGCTAGCAACCTAGTAAGAGACGATCACGTCCAATGTTAAGAAATATAAAAACCCATAGCTCCTAACAGAGGAGTCAGATCAAAACAAAAAGTACACCATTAGAACCGCCTTGTCCGAAACCTCTATAAAGGAAACTTACCGCCTTTTGGCTTGAATAACAAAGAAAATATATTGGCTTGAAAATCAAGCAAATTGACTTTTACCACGTTATTCTCCACAAACGGGATATTTTTTTCTCTTTTCATTTGTATCCACAGATAGCTTGGCACTGGAACATCGTAGTGAGTTGTTCAATAGCTGATTTTAAAGGAAATTAATTCTGGTAAAAACATTTTGTAACTAAAGTAATTATTTCTAAAAGAGAATCTGGGTTGCAGTGGTAGCTAGCAACCTAGTAAGAGACGATCACGTCCAATGTTAAGAAATATAAAAACCCAAAGTTCCTAAAAAAGGAGTCGGATCAAAAAAAAGTACACCATTAGATCCACCTTGTCCGAAACCCCTGTATAGGAAACTTTCTGTCCCTTGGCTTGAACAGCAAGGGAAATATATTGGCTTGAAAATCAAGAAAATTGACTTTAACCACGTTTTTCTCCCCAAACGGGATATTTTTTTCTCTTTTCTTTTTTTTTCTTTTCCACAGATAGCTTGGCACTGGAACATCGTAGAAGGTTGTTCAATAGCTCATTTTAAAGGAAATTAATTGGGTTAAAAATCTATAGTAACTAAAATGAATTATTTCTAAAAGAGAGTAAATTTTTCCACCAAAAACTGCATTTTTGATGTCTTTTCACACTGCAGTCTTTCAAACATAATCGTATACCAGCGGTAAGATTTGAACCCACGCCTCCGAAGAGACTGGTGGCTAACACCAGTGTCTTGGACCACTCGGCCAGGCTGCCTCTCATAAATAAATATATATGTGAATGTGGGTTGCAGCAGTAGCTAGCAACCTAGTAAGAGACGATCAGTCCCATGCTAAGAAATATAACAAAACTCCTAAAAATAGAGTAAGATCAAAACAAAAGTACATCACTAGAACTACCTTGTCTGAAACCCTACTAGATAAATAATGAATGTCGTCATTGCTTTATACTAGTGCTATGACGTGAATAGAAAAATACGAAATTATCCGGGTTGCAGCGATAGCTAGCAACCTAGTAAGAGACGATCACGTCCAATGTTAAGAAATATAAAAACCCATAGTTCCTAACAAAGGAGTCAGATCAAAACAAAAAGTACACCATTAGAACCGTCTTGTCCGAAACCCCTGTATAGGAAACTTTCTGTCCCCTGGCTTGAACAGCAAGGGAAATATATTGGATTGAAAATCAAGAAAATTGACTTTAACCACGTTATTCTCCCCAAACGGGATATTTTTTTTCTTTTTTTTTCTTTTTCTTTTCCACAGATAGCTTGGCACTGGAACATCGTAGAGGGTTGTTCAATAGCTCACTTTAAAGGAAATTAATTGGGTTAAAAATCTATAGTAACTAAAATAAATTATTTCTAAAAGAGAATAAATTTTTCCACCAAAAACTGCATTTTTGATGTCTTTTCACACTGCAGTCTTTCAAACATAATCGTATACCAGCGGTAAGATTTGAACCCACGCCTCCGAAGAGACTGGTGGCTAACACCAGTGTCTTGGACCACTCGGCCAGGCTGCCTCTCATAAATAAATATATATGTGAATTTGGGTTGCAGCAGTAGCTAGCAACCTAGTAAGAGACGATCAGTCCCATGCTAAGAAATATAACAAAAGTCCTAAAAATAGAGTAAGATCAAAACAAAAGTACATCATTAGAACTACCTTGTCTGAAACCCTACTAGATAAATAATGAATGTCGTAGCTTTATATTAGAGCTATGAAGTGAATAGAAAAACACGAAATTATATTGTTGTTTCTGATGACGTCATGAAATAATATCATTGCGCCTTGACATCAATAAAATCATTACGCCGTGACGTCATAATTACTACTTAAGAACGCCACAGATGTAAATTCTCTCATTCTTGATTAGAATAATGGTTAGATCGAAGCAAGCTATACGCAATTTGAAAAAACAGTACTACACAAACAACAGAGATAGTATCTTGAAAAGAGAAAAGCAAAGGTATTCAACCGACCAGGCGCATCGAGAAGTAAAAATTGAGAGAGCAAAACAAAGGTATTCAACCGACCAGGCGTATCGAGAAGTAATAATTGAGAGAGCAAAACAAAGGTATTCAACCGACCAGGCGCATCGAGAAGTAAAAATTGAGAGAGCAAAACAAAGGTATTCAACCGACCAGGCGTATCGAGAAGTAATAATTGAGAGAGCAAAACAAAGGTATTCAACCGACCAGGCGTATCGAGAAGTAATAATTGAGAGAGCAAAACAAAACAGCAAGATGTGTTATCACAATGATGAAGATTATAGACATGCAAAAATTGAGACAGCCAAACAAAAGATCAAGGAGCGTTACTGGGGTGACAAAATCTATAATGAAAAAATTAAATTCTCTGCGAGGTTGTACCGAAGAACGCATAAGGACAAAGGGAAAAATTACATTCAGAAATACAAGAAGATGGCAAAAATGCAGGCTGATCTTTGTAAATTGAGAAACATTTTACGCATGTTTTATCGGGATCACAAAAAGTATTCAAAATTACAGATTAAAGTTCTCTTTGAAAGAGCGGATGCTGTTGAAAAGTCGGCTAGAAATTCCTTGGCAAATCCGGGTTGCAGCGGTAGCTAGCAACCTAGTAAGAGACGATCACCTCCAATGTTAAGAAATATAAAAACCCGTAGCTCCTAAAAAAAGAGTCAGATCAAAACAAAAAGTACACCATTAGAACCGCCTTGTCCAAATCCTCCATAAAGGAAACTTACCGCCCTTTGGCTTGAATAACAAAGAAAATATATTGGCTTGAAAATCAAGAAAATAGACTTTTACCACGTTATTCTCCCCAAACGGGATATTTTTTTCTTTTTTCTTTTCCACAGATAGCTTGGCACTGGAACATCGTAGAGGGTTGTTCAATAGCTCATTTTAAAGGAAATTAATTGGGTTAAAAATTATAGTAACTAAAATAAATTATTTCTAAAAGAGAATAAATTTTTTCAATAAAAACTGTATTTTTGATGCAGTGACGTCATAATTACTATATAAGAAACGTCAAAACTGCAAATGGTCTCATTCATGAATACATAATGGTTAGATCAAAGCAAGCTGCACGCAAGTTAAAAAATCAGTACTAAAAAATCAAGAAAAGTGGCAGCTGCTACAACATTCTGCCTAAACGGGATATTTTTTTCTCTTTTCTTTGTTTCCAGTATAATAAAGATCAAACTCTTCCCTATACTAACTTGCATACGCAACTTTACTATAGTTAAGATTACAGTATTTATATTTTTTTTTACATTAAAAGACGATCACTGAAATTTATAATAAAGAACGACATCTTGCCTATACTAAATTTTATACGCCACCTAATTATTATAGTATAGGTTAGTAATTCAACAGATAGAATGGCACTGGAACATTTTAGAGAGTTGTTCAATGGCTCAACTTAAAGGAAATTAATGGGGTTAAAAACCTTTTGTAATTAATACAATAAAGAACGACACCTTGCCTATGTTAACTAAAACATAAATAGGGATTATGTAATTTCCAATAGTATCATGGCTGTAGAGATGGCTGAAACCTAGTTACAATAAAAAACGATCATTGGAATAACAAAAATTGAATACCTTTGGAATTAGCTAGCTACTTGATTATTTGAGACTCGTCTCTTACTATTTAAAAGAAGAAAAAGCCGTAGGCTTTTTCCTGTGTGTAATCAGTTTATTATCATAGGCAGCACGCTAGCACTGCCTGAGTAAAGAACGATGTGGGCACAATGTGTTTTTTTCCGGGTTTATAATAAAGAACGACCTCTTGCCTATACTAAATTTTATATGCCGCTTAATGATAGTATAGGTTAGTAATTCAACAGATGGCTTGGCACTGGAACATCGTAGAGAGTTGTTCAATGGCTCATTTTAAAGGAAATTAACGGGGTTAAAAAACTTTTTGTAATTAAAGCAAATTATTATTATTACATTAAGAAGTTTTAATTATGTTCTTTAAGAAATCATCATATCCGGGTTGCAGCGGTAGCTAGCAATCCGGGTTGCAGCGGTAGCTAGCAACCTAGTAAGAGACGATCACCTCCAATGTCAAGAAATATAAAACCCCCCAACTCCTAAAAAAAGAGTCAGATCAAAACAAAAAGTACACCATTAGAACCGCCTTGTCCGAATCCTCTATAAAGGAAACTTACCGCCCTTTGGCTTGAATAACAAAGAAAATATATTGGCTTGAAAATCAAGAAAATTGACTTTTACCACGTTATTCTCCACAAACGAGATATTTTTTTCTTTCCGCTTTTTTTTTCTGCTCAGCTAGCTGGGCACTGGAAAATCATAGAGAGCTGTATAATAGCTCATTTTAAAGGAAATTGCAACATCTAGTCACTTTTGTATTTAAAGTATAAAATACTTTTTAAAGTAGAATCAATTTTGTCAAAAAAATTGCATTTTTGATGTATTTTCATACTGCAGTCTTTTCAAAGATATTTGAATTTTGAAGCAATAAAACAGTCCATGTAATGAACTCTATAGTAATAATAGCTACTTGTCTCAATAGTAACCGAAACTCCTGGAACCAAAATTTTCTTTTTTGGCTTAATCGCTAAAATTATTATGTAAACTGCAAAAATATTTATGATACCTAATCAGTAATAGTAATTTTTTAATTTAAACAACAAAAATACATGAAAATTCTAAAATTAGTTTTGCTTTTTGTCTCCTGGAAGAAATTTTTTTTTCATCTCAGTTCAAATTTATTATTGTATCCTGGAACCAAGCTTTTTTTGGTTTGTAACCCGTAAAGTACATATCTCCATATTATTGTCTCATAATTGCAATTATTTTAGTTTTCAGTCCAGAATCACTAAACTTATTATGTAAACTGCAAAAATATTTATGGTGTCTAACCAATAATACTAATTTTGTAATTCAAACAAGATAAATACCTGAAAATTTTAAAATTAGTTTTGTTTTATGCTAGGTTTTAGATACTCGACACGGGATTTTGTGTGCTTAATAATTTTAAACCTTGAAAAAATATTGTCTCACGCGAGTGGAAAAAAAGAAAGAATAACCAAAAACAATATCAAAATAGAACAATCCAAATTTCTACTAATAGAAAACTTTACTACACAAAAAATAAAGCTAACATCCTGAAATATCAGAAAAGTTTATTTAAAAGAGATAAAAATGCCACCAAACGCAATAAAGCTCGAGCACGCGTAAGGATTGCTACTAAGATGTCTTGTGATCCAGGATTTAAGAAAATGAAATATGACAGAGCAAAACAGAGGTATCTTACGGATCAGGGGTATCGAGAAGGGAAAATTGAGACAGCGAAACAAAAGAGCAAGGAAAGGTATGATAACGATATAGATTACCGAAACAAACATAAGAAAAAAGTTGCTACCAGAATAATGGGTAGATACTGGGGTGACAAAAGCTATAATGAAAAAATTAAATTCTCTGCGAGGTTGTACCGAAGAACGCATAAGGACAAAGGGAAAAATTACATTCAGAAATACAAGAAGATGGCAAAAATGCAGGCTGATCTTTGTAAATTGAGAAACATTTTACGCATGTTTTATCGGGATCACAAAAAGTATTCGAAATTACAGATTAAAATTCTCTTTGAAAGAGCGGATGCTGTTGAAAAGTCGGCTAGAAATGCTTTGGCAAAGCTTCATAGCAATATCCAAAAGAAATGTTGTCAGTTTAACGAAAAGCTTCCAAGGTATGGATTGGCAACTGCGGAACAGTTTATAGATGCAATGGAAAATGTTCGACAACACAGTGAATATACGGAGGCGTACTTCTTAGAAAATTCGTATATTAATTTTGGAAGGAGCAATTGCAGTTTATGTAGCAGCAATAAAAACATATATACAAGCATACCTATCAACAGCGAAGGAAAAGCAATGTTTTTCAATTATGGCGAAAACGAGCCTGTTAGGGTTATTAGTAAATGTGTTTGTAAGACTAATGATTTAGAACAAATTCCTGGAACACCGACTCAAGAAAAAAGCATTTCTAACTGTGTTTTAAACAGTTCTTTTAGTTCTACTGAATATTTGGCAAAAAATTCTCTGTGTAGTAGAACAAACTGTCCTGAAAAGTACGAGACAACTATTGAAGAATGCTCTGAATCTAGATCTGACAAGGAAATTTTGATGGCTGAAGTCACCTATAACAATCTGAGTAAACATTCAAAACCAAAAATTGGGCAGCAGGTTACTTGGCAATGTCACCCTGATATCTGCAAGCTCTATCCGACGAATATTGAATTATGTCAAATTATTTTTGATATCCTTGAAAATAATATAGCATTAAAATTTTCAACTGACAAAGTGGTTAATTTCTACCTTGGCGGCTTGGATTATTGTGAAATCAATTACAGGGACACAAGAAAGCATGGGCATTCGTTATACTGTAGCCCAAATGAGGGATGTCAGAGCTATTTGCGTTCTCTAAGGGCACTAGCTCCACATTTTCCTGTCTTGAACTGTTTCATTAATAGCGTATATAAGGCAGTATCAAAATGTAAGATTATACAACATATTAATCTACTAAAAGTCGAGGGCTCTTACAAGGAACTAAGTCATTACATAGAAGAAGTGTCAAGTAGACTCTGTAGTAATAATAGTCAAGACTTCATTTACGGTGATAGCAATATTAGAGTTTCTGTGGATGAAAATACAATAATAGAATTATTTGGTGAGAGCCTTGATAAGGTAGCTAACATTAGGGATGTATACCCCACAATGCATTGTGACAGTTGTGAGCAGATAAAGACAAAATACCAATTGAAGAGTCTAAGATCCCTTTCAAATAGGAAAGGTTTTGATGTAATGATGGCCACGATTTTAGAACACCTACAACAGGACATACCCAAAGATGACAGAGAAGAACTAATTCAATGTACAGGTTGGAAAGAGGATGTCATAGATTCATTCTTTGTCTGTGATTACTGTGCTGGGAAAATGTTGAAAAGTCAGGAGAATGTCCGATCAGTATTAAAAAACCTTCATATAGACTGTACACCGGGATGTATAAAGTGTTTAAATAATTTTGAAATGGCAATGATTCGATTTGTTATGCCTTGTCTTACGATCGTCAGATTAGGGCAAGTAACTGCATTGAAGAGACCTAGAACAGAACTTGTTGACGCTCTTAAGGGGAGAATAGTATATCTACCTGTTGATGTGCAAGCAAATGCAGATATTCAGCCTGAAAAACTTCTTAACATTGATAGTTTTGTAGTCATTGTCAATGGTCAGCCTACTTACAACAAGAATGTTTGGACTGCACTAATAGATCTAAGAAAAGTCCATGAAGCACTGTTGTGGTTAAGAGAGAACAACAGTCTCTATAAAACAATACATGCATACACCCTAGAAGATTTAAATAAAATACTCGAAGAACGTCTTGCTGAAAAAGCGGTTGGTGTTGATAATTTACCTGAAATACCGGAAGCTGCAATCCTTCAGAAACTGACAGAAAGCGCTAAATCT
Organism: Artemia sp. Qi Xiang Cuo; assembly: GCF_049724085.1. Lineage (NCBI taxonomy): Eukaryota > Metazoa > Arthropoda > Branchiopoda > Anostraca > Artemiidae > Artemia > Artemia sp. Qi Xiang Cuo. The sequence continues at coordinate 41,532,820 of NC_142811.1, read as the reverse complement.
ACATTGGTTGAACATTTTTCTGTCCAGCCTCTCAATTCAGCGGTACCAAAAGACTTCATTGAAGATTTTAAGCAGATATAATAAGGAACGACCTCTTGCCTATACTAAATTTTATAGGCCACTTAACTATAGTATAGGTTAGTAAAGTTTTCATAAGGGACTGATATAGTAGATTATGGTAATTACAATAAGGAATGAATTGTAACCCATAGTAATTGAATTATTAAATCAAACAGTTCTTGGTCATAATAAAGAGCTGTCTAATGGCTCATTTTAATGAAAATTGCTGTATATAGAAACCTTTTTTAATTAACAAAAATAATTATTGTCATAAAATAAATTGTTACAATATTGTAAACAACTAACTCTAGGCCATAGTAATACATTAAAGAACGATCTTCAGTCCATAGAGTATAGTACATTAGAGCAAAGTAAAGTAAATAATACCATTGCGCCATGACGTCATGAAATAAAATCATTCCGCCATGACGTCATAATTACTATATAAGAAGTGTCAAAACTGTAAATGTTCTCATTTATAGTTAGATAATGGTTACATCAAAGCAAGCTATACGCAAGTTAAAAAAACAGTACTACACAAACAACAGAGATAGTATCTCGAAAAGAAAAAAGCAAAGGTATTCAACCGACCAGGCTTATCTAGAAGTAATAATTGAGAGAGCAAAACAAAACAGCAAGATGTGTTATCACAATGATGATAATAATAGACGTGCAAAAATTAAGACAGCCAAGCAAAAGATCAAGGAGCGGTATCGTAATGATGAAGATTACAGAGAAGCAACAATTGAGCAGGCTAGACAAAAGAGCTAGGAACGGTATGATAATGATAAAGATTACAGAGAAGCAAGAATTTAGCAGGCTAGACAAAAGATCAAGGAGCGTTATCACAATGATAAACTTTATAGAGAATTATAATAAAGAACGAATATTTTACCGATTATCTACTAATAACCATATATGACGTAATAAGTGACATGACGTAATATCTAAAACCTATTGTATACTAATAACCATATTTGACTTATTTTACAATAAAGAACGACACCTAGCCCATGTTAACTGGAAAATAAATTGTGAGACTAGTAAGAGACGATCACGTCCAATGTTAAGAAATATAAAAACCCATAGTTCCTAAAAAAGGAGTCAGATCAAAACAAAAAGTACACCATTAGAACCGCCTTGTCCGAAACCCCTGTATAGGAAACTTTCTGTCCCTTGGCTTGAACACCAAGGGAAATATATTGGCTTGAAAATCAAGAAAATTGACTTTAACCACGTTATTCTCCCCAGACGGGATATTTTTTTTCTTTTTATAATAAAGAACGACCTCTTGCCTATACTAAATTTTATACACCACTTAATTATAGTATAGGTTAGTAATTACACAGACAGCTTGGCACTGGAACATCGTAGAGAGTTGTTCAATGGCTAATTTTAAAGGAAATTAATGAGGTTGAAACTTTTTTGTAACTAAAACAAATTATCTTTGAAATACAATCGGTTTTTTTTTTACAAAACTGGGAAATATATTGGCTTGAATTATAATAAAGGACGACATCTAGCCATTGTTAACTGGAAAATAATCCGGGTTGCAGCGGTAGCTAGCAACCTAGTAAGAGACGATCACGTCCAATGTTAAGAAATATAAAAACCCATAGTTCCTAACAGAGGAGTCAGATCAAAACAAAAAGTACACCATTAGAACCGCCTTGTCCGAAACCCCTGTATTTAGAAACTTTCTGTCCCTTGGCTTGAACAGCAAGGGAAATATATTGGCTTGAAAATCAAGAAAAGTGGCAGCTACTACAACATTCTGCCTAAACGGGATATTTTTTTCTTTTTTTTCTTTTTTCTTTTCCACAAATAGCTTGGCACTGGAACATCGTAGAGAGTTGTTAAATGGCTCATTTTAAAGGAAATTAATTGGGTTAAAAACCTTTATTAACTAAAATAAATTATTTCTAAAAGAAAATAAATTTTCCGGGTTGCAGCGGTAGCTAGCAACCTAGTAAGAGACGATCACGTCCAATGTTAAGAAATATAAAAACCCATAGTTCCTAACAAAGGAGTCAGATCAAAACAAAAAGTACACCATTAGAACCGCCTTGTCTGAAACCTCTGTATAGGAAACTTTCTGTCCCTTGGCTTGAACAGCAAGGGAAATATATTGGCTTGAAAATCAAGAAAATTGACTTTAACCACGTTATTCTCCCAAAACGGGATATTTTTTTCTTTTTTTTTCTTTTTCTTTTCCACAGATAGCTTGGCACTGGAACATCGTAGATAGTTGTTCAATAGCTCATTTTAAAGGAAATTAATTGGGTTAAAAACCTTTTGTAACTAAAATAAATTATTTCTAAAAGAGAATAAATTTATCCACCAAAAACTGCATTTTCGATGTCTTTTCACACTGCAGTCTTTCAAACATATTCGTATACCAGCGGTAAGGTTTGAACCCACGCCTCCGAAGAGACTGGTGGCTAACACCAGTGCCTTGGACCACTCGGCCAGGCTGCCTCTCATAAATAAATATATATGTGAATTTGGGTTGCAGCAGTAGCTAACAATCTAGTAAGAGACGATCAGTCCAATGATAAGAAATATAACAAAACTCCTAAAAATAGAGTAAGATCAAAACAAAAGTGCATCATTAGAACTACCTTGTCTGAAACCCTACTAGATAAATAATGAATTTCGTAGCTTTATATTAGAGCTATGATTACATAAAGGCTCGATCATCGAATTTTTACATTAAAGAACGAACGTTAGTCCATAGTTTATATTAAAGGACGATCATTAGAAAAGCACACCATTGCATATATTGGACTGAGTTAGTTTTTCATCCGGGTTGCATCGGTGGCTAGCAACCTAGTAAGAGACGATCACGTCCAATGTTAAGAAATATAAAAACCCATAGTACCTAAAAAAGGAGTCAGATCAAAACAAAAAGTACACCATTAGAACCGCCTTGTCCGAAACCCCTGTATAGGAAACTTTCTGTCCCTTGGCTTGAACAGCAAGGGAAATATATTGGCTTGAAAATCAAGAAAAGTGGCAGCTATTACAACATTCTGCCTAAACGGGATATTTTTTTCTTTTTTCTCTTTTCTTTTGTATCTAGAGATTGCTTGGCACTGGAACATCGTAGAGGGTTGTTCAATAGCTCATTTTAAAGGAAATTAATTGGGTTAAAAACTTTTTGTACTTAAAACAATGTATTTTTAAAATTGAATCAGTTTTTTACGAAAATCTCACAATAAAGAACGACACCTTGCCCATGTTAACTGAAACATAACTAGGGATTATGTAATTTCCAGCAGTATCATGGCTGTTGAGATGGCTGAAACCTAGTTACAATAAATGAAGATCATTGGAATAACAAACAATTGCATACATTGGAATTAGCTAGCTGCTTGATTGTTTTAGACTCGTCTCGTACTATTTGAAAGAAGAAAAAGCCGTAGGCGTTTTCCTGTGTGCAATCAGTTTATTATCAAAGGCAGCGCGCCTATGATACTAAAACATGTATCTAAAACTAAAAGATTATAATTTTAGACTCAAACTAGTAATTTGTTTGCTTTGGTATAAAATACTGTCATCAGGGAGATTCAAACCCATACCTCCGATGTGGCGGGTGGCTAACATCATTCCGGGTTGCAGCGGTAGCTAGAAACCTAGTAAGAGACGTTACACAAAAGACAGATAAGGCTCATCCGGGTTGCAGCGGTAGCTAGCAACCTAGTAAGAGACGATCACGTCCAATGTTAAGAAATATAAAAACCCATAGTTCCTAACAAAGGAGTCAGATCAAAACAAAAAGTACACCATTAGAACATCCTTGTCCAAAACCCCTGTATAGGAAACTTTCTGTCCCTTGGCTTGAAAAGCTAGGGAAATATATAGGCTTGAAAATCAAGAAAAGTGGCAGCTACTACAACATTCTGCCTAAACGGGATATTTTTTTTTCTTTTTTCTTTCTTTTCCACAGATAGCTTAGCACTGGAACATCGTAGAGGGTTGTTCAATAGCTCATTTTAAAGGAAATTAATTGGGTTAAAAATCTATAGTAACTAAAATAAATTATTTCTAAAAGAGAATAAATTTTTCCACCAAAAACTGCATTTTTGATGTCTTCACACTGTAGTCTTTCAAACATAATCGTATACCAGCGGTAAGATTAGAGCCCACGCCTCCAAAGAGGCTGGTGGCTAACACCTGTGCCTTGGACCACTCGGCCAAGCTGCCTCTCATAATTTGGGTTGCAGCAGTAGCTAGCAGCCTAGTAAGAGACGATCAGTCCAATGCTAAGAAATATAAAAACTCATAGCTCCTAACAAAGGAGTCAGATCAAAACAAAAAGTACATCATTAGAACCGCCTTGTCCGAAACCCCTGTATAGTTAACTTTCTGTCCCTTGGCTTGAACAGCAAGGGAAATATATTGGCTTGAAAATCAAGAAAAGTGGCAGCTACTACAACATTCTGCCTAAACGGGATATGTTTTTTTCTCTTTTTTTTTCTTTTGTATCCAGAAATAGCTTGGCACTGGAACATCGTAGATAGTTGTTCAATGGCTCATTTTAAAGGAAATTAATTCGGTTAAAAATCTAAAGTAACTAAAATAAATTATTTCTAAAAGAGAATAAATTTTTCCACCAAAAACTACATTTTTGATGTCTTTTCACACTGCAGTCGTTCAAAGATAATCGTATACCAGCGGTAAGATTTGAACCCACACCTCTGAAGAGACTGGTGGCTGACTCCAGTGCCTTGAACCACTCGGCCAGGCTGCCTCTCATAAATATATATTTGAATCCGGGCTGCAGCAGTAGCTAGCAACCTAGCAAGAAACGATCAGTCCAATGCTATCCGGGTTGCAGCGGTAGCTAGCAACCTAGTAAGAGACGATCACGTCCAATGTTAAGAAATATAAAAACCCATAGTTCCTAAAAAACGAGTCAGATCAAAACAAAAAGTACACCATTAGAACCGCCTTGTCCGAAACCCCTGTATAGGAAACTTTCTGTCCCTTGGCTTGAACAGCAAGGGAAATATATTGGCTTGAAAATCATATAGTAAAGAACGAACTTCAGTCCATAGTAACTAAAACAAGATTATAATTAGCTTTGGTATAAAATACTGTCAGCGGTGGGATTCGATCCCATGCCTCCGAATTGAAGAGTGGCTAACACCAGCACCTTAAACCACTCGACCACGCTGCCTCACATAACTATGCCGTTATAATGCCATTATAAACGCCATAATACTCTAAATTAAAACTCTAAACTAAAACTTAAACTCTTCGATGTGTTTTGCTATCAGGCCACCTTTCTATGAAGCTGTTAATGGATATGATGCTATAGAAAAATCAAAAACTCTAAGATCATTTAGTTTTTAGTTGAGAACCTCTAATTTACATTAAAAGACGATCACTGAAATAACAAACCATTCCATACATTTGAATTAGTTATCTACTTGATTGTTTGAGTTTCGTCTCTTACTATTTAAAAGAAGAAAAAGCCGTAGGCTTTTTCCTGTTTGTATTTATAGTTAAAAAACGAACTCAAGTCCAAAGAAACTGAACACTGTGGTTCATTCATATTATCTTCATTATTTTAGCTAGAATGTAAATAAACATGTTTCTTTTTTAAATTTTATATTGAAAAGATAGTGCTTTTAATTCAACATATTAAAAGTTCTCCCCGACGGGGAATCGAACCCCCTTCTTCCAGGTAACAAGTGGACATACTTACCATTAGACTATCGAAGACTTTTAAAATAAAAGTTACATATAAGATATGATAATAATTTTTTAATCCGGGTTACATAAAGGCTCGATCATCAAATTTTCCGGGTTGCAGCGGTAGCTAGCAACCTAGTAAGAGACGATCACGTCCAATGTTAAGAAATATAAAAACCCATAGTTCCTAACAAAGAAATCAGATCAAAACAAAAAGTACACCATTAGAACCGCCTTGTCCGAAACCCCTGTATAGGAAACTTTCTGTCCCTTGGCTTGAACAGCAAGGGAAATATATTGGCTTGAAAATCAAGAAAATTGACTTTAACCACGTTATTCTCCCCAAACAGGATATTTTTTTCTTTTTTTTTCTTTTTCTTTTCCACAGATAGCTTGGCACTGGAACATCGTAGATAGTTGTTCAATAGCTCATTTTAAAGGAAATTAATTGGGTTAAAAACCTTTTGTAACTAAAATAAATTATTTCTAAAAGAGAATAAATTTTTCCACCAAAAACTGCATTTTCGATGTCTTTTCACACTGCAGTCTTTCAAACATATTCGTATACAAGCGGTAAGATTTGAACCCACGCCTCCGAAGAGATTGGTGGCTAACACCAGTGCCTTGGACCACTCGGCCAGGCTGCCTCTAATAAATAATAAATATATATGTGAATTTGGGTTGCAGCAGTAGCTAGCAATCTAGTAAGAGACGATCAGTCCAATGCTAAGAAATATAACAAAAGTCCTAAAAATAGAGTAAGATCAAAACAAAAGTACATCATTAGAACTACCTTGTCTGAAACCCTACTAGATAAATAATGAATGTCGTAGCTTTATATTAGAGCTATGAAGTGAATAGAAAAACACGAAATTATATTGTTGTTTCTGATGACGTCATGAAATAATATCATTGCGCCTTGACGTCAATAAAATCATTACGCTGTGACGTCATAATTACTATATAGGAAGCGTCAGAACTGTAAATGTTCACATTCATAATTACATAATGGTTTCAGTCAAGCAAGCTGCACGCAAATTGAAAAAACAGTACTACACAAACAACAGAGATAGTATCTTCAAAAGCAAAGGTATTCAACCGACCAGGCGCATCGAGAAGTAAAAATTGAGAGAGCAAAACAAAGGTATTCAACCGACCAGGCGTATCGAGAAGTAATAATTGAGAGAGCAAAACAAAGGTATTCAACCGACCAGGTGAATCGAGAAGTAAAAATTGAGAGAGCAAAACAAATGTATTCAACCGACCAGGCATATCGAGAAGTAATAATTGAGAGAGCAAAACAAAGGTATTCAACCGACCAGGCGTATCTAGAAGTAATAATTGAGAGAGCAAAACAAAACAGCAAGATGTGTTATCACAATGATGAAGATTATAGACATGCAAAAATTGAGACAGCCAAACAAAAGATCAAGGAGCGTTACTGGGGTGACAAAATCTATAATGAAAAAATTAAATTCTCTGCGAGGTTGTACCGAAGAACGCATAAGGACAAAGGGAAAAATTATATTCAGAAATACAAGAAGATGGCAAAAATGCAGGCTGATCTTTGTAAATTGAGAAACATTTTACGCATGTTTTATCGGGATCACAAAAAGTATTCAAAATTACAGATTAAAGTTCTCTTTGAAAGAGCGGATGCTGTTGAAAAGTCGGCTAGAAATTCCTTGGCAAAGCTTCATAGTAATATCAAAAAGAAATGTTGTCAGTTTAACGAAAAGCTTCCAAGGTATGGATTGGCAACTGCGGAACAGTTTATATATGCAATGGAAAATGTTCGACAACACAGTGAATATACGGAGGCGTACTTCCTAGAAAATTCGTATATTAATTTTGGAAGGAGCAATTGCAGTTTATGTAGCAGCAATAAAAATATATATACAAGCATACCTATCAACAGCGAAGGAAAAGCAATGTTTTTCAATTATGGCGAAAACGAGCCTGTTAGGGTTATTAGTAAATGTGTTTGTAAGACTAATGATTTAGAACAAATTCCTGGAACACCGACTCAAGAAAAAAGCATTTCTAACTGTGTTTTAAACAGTTCGTTTAGTTCTACTGAATATTTGGCAAAAAATTCTCTGTGTAGTAGAACAAACTGTCCTGAAAAGTACGAGACAACTATTGAAGAATGCTCTGAATCTAGATCTGACAAGGAAATTATGATGGCTGAAGTCACCTATAACAATCTGAGTAAACATTCAAAACCAAAAATTGGGCAGCAGGTTACTTGGCAATGTCACCCTGATATCTGCAAGCTCTATCCGACGGATATTGAATTATGTCAAATTCTTTTTGATATCCTTGAAAATAATATAGCATTAAAATTTTCAACTGATACAATAAAGAACGACACCTTGCCCATGTTAACTAAAACATAAATAGGGATTATGTAATTTCCAATAGTATCATGGCTGTAGAGATGGCTGAAACCTAGTTACAATAAAAAACGATCATTGGAATAACAAAAATTGCATACCTTTGGAATTAGCTAGCTACTTGATTATTTGAGACTCGTCTCTTACTATTTAAAAGAAGAAAAAGCCGTAGGCTTTTTTCTGTGTGTAATCAGTTTATTATCATAGGCAGCGCGCTAGCACTGCCTGAGTAAAGAACGATGTGGGCACAATGTGTTTTTTTTCCGGGTTGCAGCGATAGCTAGCAACCTAGTAAGACACGATCACGTCCAATGTTAAGAAATATAAAAACCCCTAGTTCCTAACAAAGGAGTCAGATCAAAACAAAAATTAAACCATTAGAACCGCCTTGTCCGAAACCCCTGTATAGGAAACTTTCTGTCCCTTGGCTTGAACAGCAAGGGAAATATATTGGCTTGAAAATCAAGAAAATTGACTTTAACCACGTTATTCTCCCCGAACGGGATATTTTTTTCTCTTTTCTTTTTTTTTCTTTTCCACAGATAGCTTGGCATTGGAACATCGTAGAGGGTTGTTCAATAGCTCATTTTAAAGGAAATTAATTGGGTTAATATAATAAGGAACGACCTTTTGCCTATACTAAATTTTATAGGCCACTTAACTATAGTATAGGTAATATATAGTATATAGTAACAAATCTGGGTTGCAGTGGTAGCTAGCAGCTTCCGGTTTACAGCGGTAGCTAGCAACCTAGTAAGAGACGATCACTTCCAATGTTAATTACATAAAGGACCGATATATCTCATCATAATTGGTGTTTGTCAATTATTACATTAAAAGAGGATAATTGGAATAAAAAATTTTATAATAAAGAACGATCTCTTTCCTATATTAAATAAACCTATACTAATTAATTATATAGTAATGATATGATTTTATTGATAGCCGAATGAAAAATTAAAGAAAATGATCCCGGTTGACTTGAACCACCATCCTTTCGGTTAAAGGCCGATCGTGCTTGCCACTTGGACTAAAAGTTTAAAAATTAACAATATGTTACACATGATACTTTTATCGATTGTCTTTTCATATTGCAGTCTTCTCAAAGATATTTGATTTATTAAGCAATTTTGCCAAAAAAATACCAAATTCCACATATTTGTAGACAGGAGCTCGAAACCTCTGCAGTAAGGTTTTCTGATATTATATAAATTATCCGGGTTGCAGCGGTAGCTAGCAACCTAGTAAGAGACGATCACCTCCAATGTCAAGAAATATAAAACCCCCCAACTCCTAAAAAAAGAGTCAGATCAAAACAAAAAGTACACCATTAGAACCGCCTTGTCCGAATCCTCTATAAAGGAAACTTACCTCCCTTTGGCTTGAATAACAAAGAAAATATATTGGCTTGAAAATCAAGAAAATTGACTTTTACCACGTTATTCTCCACAAACGGGATATTTTTTTCTTTCCGCTTTTTCTTTCTGCTCAGCTAGCTGGGCACTGGAAAATCATAGAGAGCTGTATAATAGCTCATTTTAAAGGAAATTGCAACATCTAGTCACTTTTGTATTTAAAAATAAAATACTTTTTAAAGTAGAATCAATTTTGTCAAAAAAATTGCATTTTTGATGTATTTTCATACTGCAGTCTTTTCAAAGATATTTGAATTTTGAAGCAATAAAACAGTCCATGTAATGAACTCTATAGTAATAATAGCTACTTGTCTCAATAGTAACCGAAACTCCTGGAACCAAAATTTTCTTTTTTGGCTTTTACATTAAAGAACGAACTTTAGTCCATAGTTTAGATTAAAGGACGATCATTAGAAAAGCACACCATTGCCTATATTGGACTGAGTTAGCTGTGGAGTTTACATTATTTATAGTACCGAGAGCCTGGCGGCTTCGCCGCTGGACCCCGGCACTTGGCACGTGGCAGGCTTCTATATATATTGGATTCTGGATTCTATATATATGGATTCTGATTGTAACTTGTTTTATAACCGCAGTTATATTAAAGATCAATGTAGTTTATCATAAATTTTGTCAGTCAGGAGAATCTCATGTAGTAGTTATTAATAGAAGTTTTGTTCAGACTTTAAATTGCCAAACGTGTAAAAAAAGCCTACGACAGGAATTGAACCGTGACCTTCAAAGTAAAATCCTAACATGCTATCCACTGCGCCACGCAGGCTTTAAGTGACGTAATTTTAAAATGTTTTATGTTATATTTAAATGATCCAGGTTACAGCGGTAGCTAGCAACCTAGTAAAAATGGATCATGCCCAACAGTAAAAAGTAAATAGCCCATAAATATGGAAACTATAATGAGATCAAAAAACAAAGTGCACTATTAGAACGGCCTTTTCCAATACCCCTCTATAGGAAACTAACAGTCCTTAGGCTTGAAAACAAAGAAAATATTTTGTTTTGTAAACAAAAAAGTTGCATTAATAGACGATAATTAGAAAAACTAACCATTGCGCATATTTGACTTCTTTTATATATATTTATTTTACTTATTTTACAGTAAAGAACGACCCTTAGCTCATAGTAAGAGAAATAAGAATATCCAGGTTGCATCGGTATCTGGCAACCTCTGGGTTGCAGTGGTATCACAGAGTTCGTGATAACAAACTGTATAGTAAGAGCAACTCGTCTCAATAGAAACCGAAACTCTAAAAACGGAATTTTGATACCAATAGTTACAGTAAAGAACGAACTTCCAGCCCATACTAACTAAAATAAGATTATAATATCAGGTTAAAGATTGATCAATGATGTCATAATCGTAGGTTTTCCGGGTTGCAGCGGTAGCTAGCAACCTAGTAAGAGACGATCACCTCCAATGTTAAGAAATATAAAAACCCGTAGCTCCTAAAAAAAGAGTCAGATCAAATCAAAAAGTACACCATTAGAACCGCCTTGTCCAAATCCTCCATAAAGGAAACTTACCGCCCTTTGGCTTGAATAACAAAGAAAATATATTGGCTTGAAAATCAAGAAAATAGACTTTTACCACGTTATTCTCCCCAAACGGGATATTTTTTTCTTTTTTCTTTTCCACAGATAGCTTGGCACTGGAACATCGTAGAGGGTTGTTCAATAGCTCATTTTAAAGGAAATGAATTGGGTTAAAAATCTATAGTAACTAAAATAAATTATTTCTAAAAGAGAATAAATTTTTCCAATAAAAACTGTATTTTTGATGCAGTGACGTCATAATTACTATATAAGAAACGTCAAAACTGCAAATGGTCTCATTCATGAATACATAATGGTTAGATCAAAGCAAGCTGCACGCAAGTTAAAAAATCAGTACTAAAAAATCAAGAAAAGTGGCAGCTGCTACAACATTCTGCCTAAACGGGATATTTTTTTCTCTTTTCTTTGTTTCCAGTATAATAAAGATCAAACTCTTCCCTATACTAACTTGCATACGCAACTTTACTATAGTTAAGATTACAGTATTTATATTTTTTTTTACATTAAAAGACGATCACTGAAATTTATAATAAAGAACGACATCTTGCCTATACTAAATTTTATACGCCACCTAATTATTATAGTATAGGTTAGTAATTAAACAGATAGCATGGCACTGGAACAATGTAGAGAGTTGTTCAATGGCTCATTTTAAAGGAAATTAATGGGGTTAAAAACCTTTTGTAATTAAAACAAATTATTTTTATTACATTAAGAAATTTTAATTATTTTCCTAAAGAAATTACAGTAAAGAACAAACTTCCAGCCCATATCCGGGTTGCAGCGGTAGCTAGCAACCTAGTAAGAGACGATCACGTCCAATGTTAAGAAATATAAAAACCCATAGTTCCTAAAGAAGGAGTCAGATCAAAACAAAAAGTACACCATTAGAACCGCCTTGTCCGAAACCCCTGTATAGGAAACTTTCTGTCCCTTGGCTTGAACAGCAAGGGAAATATATTGGCTTGAAAATCACGAAAATTGACTTTAACCACGTTTTTCTCCCCAAACGGGATATTTTTTTCTTTTTTTTTCTTTTCCACAGATAGCTTGGCACTGGAACATCGTAGAGGGTTGTTCAATAGCTCATTTTAAAGGAAATTAATTGGGTTAAAAATCTATAGTAACTAAAATAAATTATTTCTAAAAGAGAATAAATTTTTCCACCAAAAACTGCATTTTTGATGTCTTAATAAAGATCGAACTCTTCCCTATACTAACTTGCATACGCAACTTCACTATAGTTAAGATTATAGTATTTATATTATGCATCATTATAAATTATAAAAGGTTCAAATGTTCGAAGATTATAGAGTTAAAAATTTTCCCACCTCGGGAATCGAACCCGAGCCTGTTAAGTGAAAGTTAACTATCCTAGCCACTAGACCATATTGAACCATAAAGAAGTATGATTTTAGAGCCATATGCGTATTATTATTTCACCATACCAATTATAATAAGGCCAAAACAAAATCGTCGACTTGCAACCTTACTTTTGACACATTAGTTAAATCTTCATCAGGCTTAAAAAATGTTTTGCTAGTTTTACATGAAAGAACGAACCTTAGTCCATATCCGGGTTGCAGCGGTAGCTAGCAACCTAGTAAGAGACGATCACGTCCAATGTTAAGAAATATAAAAACCCATAGTTATTAAAAAAAAGAGTCAGATCAAAACAAAAAGTACACCATTAGAACCGCCTTGTCCGAAACCCCTGCATAGTAAAATTTCTGTCCCTTGGCTTGAACAGCAAGGGAAATATATTGGCTTGAAAATCAAGAAAAGTGGCAGCTACTACAACATTCTGCCTAAACGGGATATTTTTTTCTTTTTTTTTTTCTTTTTTTTTCTTTTTTCTTTTCCACAGATAGCTTGGCACTGGAACATCGTAAAGGGTTGTTCAATAGCGCATTTTAAAGGAAATTAATTGGGTTAAAAATCTATAGTAACTAAAATCAATTATTTCTAAAAGAGGAAAAATTTTTCCACCAAAAACTGCATTTTTGATGTCTTTTCACACTGCAGTCTTTCAAACATAATCGTATACCAGCGGTAAGAATTGAACCCACGCCTCTGAAGAGACTGGTGGCTAACACCAGTGCCTTGGACCACTCGGCCAGGCTGCCTCTCATAAATAAATATATATGTGAATTTGGGTTGCAGCAGTAGCTAGCAACCTAGTAATAGACGATCAGTCCAATGCTAAGAAATATAAAAACCCAAAACTCCTAAAAATAGAGTCAGATCAAAACAAAAGTACATCATTAGAAATACCTTGTCTGAAACCCTACTAGATAAATAATGAACGTCATCATAGTTTTATATTAGAGCTATGACGTGAATAGAGTTACGTCATAATTAGTATATAAGAAAGGCAAAACTGAAAATTCTCTCATTCTTGATTAGAATAATGGTTAGATCGAAGCAAGCTATACGCAATTTGAAGAAAGAGTACTACACAAACAACAGAGCTAGTATCTTGAAAAGAGAAAAGCAAAGGTATTCAACCGACCAGGCGTATCGAGAAGTAAAAATTGAGAGAGCAAAACAAAGGTATTCAACCGACCAGGCGTATCGAGAAGTAATAATTGAGAGAGCAAAAGAAAACAGCAAGATGTGTTATCACAATGATGAAGATTACCGAAACAAACATAAGAAAAAAGTTGCTACCAGAATAATGGGTAGATACTGGGGTGACAAAAGTTATAATTAAAAAATTAAATTCTCTGCGAGGTTGCACCGAAGAACGCATAAGGACAAAGGGAAAAATTACATTCAGAAATACAAGAAAATGGCAAAAATGCAGGCTGATCTTCGTAAATTGAGAAACATTTTACGCATGTTTTACCAGGATCACGAAAAGTATTCAAAATTACAGATTAAAATTCTCTTTGAAAGAGCGGATGCTGTTGAAAAGTCGGCTAGAAATTCCTTGGCAAAGCTTCATAGTAATATCCAAAAGAAATGTTGTCAGTTTAATGAAAAGCTTCCAAGGTATGGATTGGCAACTGCGGAACAGTTTACAGATGCAATGGAAAATGTTCGACAACACAGTGAATATACGGAGGCGTACTTCTTAGAAAATTCGTATATTAATTTTGGAAGGAGCAATTGCAGTTTATGTAGCAGCAATAAAAACATATATACAAGCATACCTATCAACAGCGAAGGAAAAGTAATATTTTTCAATTATGGCGAAAACGAGCCTGTTAGGGTTATTAGTAAATGTGTTTGTAAGACTAATGATTTAGAACAAATTCCTGGAACACCGACTCAAGAAAAAAGCATTTCTAACTGTGTTTTAAACAGTTCTTTTAGTTCTACTGAATATTTGGCAAAAAATTCTCTGTGTAGTAGAACAAACTGTCCTGAAAAGTACGAGACAACTATTGAAGAATGCTCTGAATCTAGATCTGACAAGGAAATTATGATGGCTGAAGTCACCTATAACAATCTGAGTAAACATTCAAAACCAAAAATTGGGCAGCAGGTTACTTGGCAATGTCACCCTGATATCTGCAAGCTCTATCCGACGGATATTGAATTATGTCAAATTCTTTTTGATATCCTTGAAAATAATATAGCATTAAAATTTTCAACTGACAAAGTGGTTAATTTCTACCTTGGCGGCTTGGATTATTGTGAAATCAATTACAGGGACACAAGAAAGCATGGGCATTCGTTATACTGTAGCCCAAATGAGGGATGTCAGAGCTACTTGCGTTCTCTAAGGGCACTAGCTCCACATTTTCCTGTCTTGAACTGTTTCATTAATAGCGTATATAAGGCAGTATCAAAATGTAAGATTATACAACATATTAATCTACTAAAAGTCGAGGGCTCGTACAAGGAACTAAGTCATTACATAGAAGAAGTGTCAAGTAGACTCTGTCGTAATAATAGTCAAGACTTCATTTACGGTGATAGCAATATTATAGTTTCTGTGGATGAAAATACAATAATAAAATTATTTGGTGAGAGCCTTGATAAGGTAGCTAACATTAGGGATGTATACCCCACAATGCATTGTGACAGTTGTGAGCAGATAAAGACAAAATACCAATTGAAGAGTCTAAGATCCCTTTCAAATAAGAAAGGTTTTGATGTAATACAATAAAGAACGACACCTAGCCCATGTTAACTGAAACATAAATAAGGATTATGTAATTTCCATCAGTATCATGGCTGTTTACATTAAAAGACGATCATTGGAATAACATACCACTGCATACATTGGACTTAGTTAGCTACTTGATTGCTTGAGGTTCGTCTCTTACTATTTCAAAGAAGAAAAAGCCGTAGGCTTTTTCCTGTTTGTAATAATTTAGCATAAAACGAAACCCAAGTTGTAACTGACGTCATCCTGGTTGTTATAGTGAAGAACGAACTCTGGCCCTTAGTTACCATGTCTTGTCAAATTATATAATAAAAGACCACAAAAAACAATGGTCTCATTCAACTAATGGTTGCATAATGGTTACATCGAAGCAAGCTACACACAAGTTAAAAAAACAGTGCTACACAAAAAAACAGAGATAGCATCTTGAAAAGAGAAAAGCAAAGGTATTCAACCGACCAGGCGTACCGAGAAGTGATATAATCAAGAGCCATTCAGATGACAGACATAAATTACAATAAAGAACGATGTTAACTGAAACATAAATAGGGACTATGTAATTTCCATCAGTATCATGGCTTACAATCTGGGTTGCAGCGGTAGCTAGCAACCTAGTAAAAGACGATCACGTCCAATGTTAAGAAACATTATAGCCCATTACTCCTTAAAAATAGATTCAGGTCAAAACAAAAATTACACCGTTAGAAGAACTGCCTTGTCTAAAACCCCTATATAGGAAACTCTGTCATTTGGATTTAAAAGCAAGGGAAATATATTTGCTGGTTTCCGGGTTGTTTACAGTAAAGAACGATCTCTCACCAATAGTAACTGATGTATTCCGGGTTGCAGCGGTAGCTAGCAACCTAGTAAGAGACGATCACCTCCAATGTTAAGAAATATAAAACCCCCCAACTCCTAAAAAAAGAGTCAGATCAAAACAAAAAGTACACCATTAGAGCCGCCTTGTCCGAATCCTCTATAAAGAAAACTTACCGCCCTTTGGCTTGAATAACAAAGAAAATATATTGGTTTGAAAATCAAGAAAATTGACTTTTACCACGTTATTCTCCACAAACGGGATATTTTTTTCTTTCCGCTTGATCTTTCTCCTCAGCTAGCTGGGCACTGGAAAATCATAGAGAGCTGTATAATAGCTCATTTTAAAGGAAATTGCAACATCTAGTCACTTTTGTAATTAAAAATAAAATACTTTTTAAAGTAGAATCAATTTTGTCAAAAAAATTGCATTTTTGATGTATTTTCATACTGCAGTCTTTTCAAAGATATTTGAATTTTGAAGCAATAAAACAGTTCATGGTAATGAACTCTATAGTAATAATAGCTACATGTCTCAATAGTAACCGAAACTGCTGGAACCAAAATTTTCTTTTTTGGCTTAATCGCTAAAATTATTATGTAAACTGCAAAAATATTTATGATGCCTAATCAGTTATAATAAAGAACGACCTCTTGTCTCTACTAATATCAATGATATAATAACAGTGGTACCAAATGCACATTGTAAAGAAATATGTAACCCAAAGCACGAGCAACAAAAAATGTGTATATTCAAAACATGTAAATCTAAATGAATTTACAAAAAAAAAATAATTAAAAATATGCATTTTAATAATGTGGTATTTGTTTTGACTCTTTCACTTAGTTTTTTTTTTCAAATCGATGTTAATTTGGGTATTTGCACATCCGGGTTGCAGCGGTAGCTAGCAACCTAGTAAGAGACGATCACCTCCAATGTCAAGAAATATAAAACCCCCCAACTCCTAAAAAAAGAGTCAGATCAAAACAAAAAGTACACCATTAGAACCGCCTTGTCCGAATCCTCTATAAAGGAAACTTACCGCCCTTTGGCTTGAATAACAAAGAAAATATATTGGCTTGAAAATCAAGAAAATTGACTTTTACCACGTTATTCTCCACAAACGAGATATTTTTTTCTTTCCGCTTTTTTTTTCTGCTCAGCTAGCTGGGCACTGGAAAATCATAGAGAGCTGTATAATAGCTCATTTTAAAGGAAATTGCAACATCTAGTCACTTTTTTATTTAAAAATAAAATACTTTTTAAAGTAGAATCAATTTTGTAAAAAAAATTGCATTTTTGATGTTTATAGTAAAGAACGACCTCTTGCCTATACAAACTTGTATAGTGGGACATAAGGATCGATCATAAATGGTGTTAGGCAAGAGGATCTCATGTAGTAGTTATTAAAATTCACTCTATAAAGAGGGTACAATATTATCATACCGACTTTGCCTTTAAGATTGAAGCCATTTGTTGAATAAAGCAACTTGTTCTCTTGAAAATTAATCTGGGTTGCAGCGGTAGCTAGCAATCCGGGTTGCAGCGGTAGCTAGCAACCTAGTAAGAGACGATCACGTCCAATGTTAAGAAATATAAAAACCCCTAACTCCTAGACAAATATTCAGATCAAAACAAAAAGTACACCATTAGAACCGCCTTGTCCGAAACCCCTATAAAGGAAACTTACCACCCTTTGGCTTGAATAACAAATAAAATATATTGGCTTGAAAATCAAGAAAATTGACTTTAACAACTTTATTATGCACAAACGGGATATTTTTTTCTTTCTTTTGTTTCCAGAGATAGCTTGGCACTGGAACATCGTAGAGAGTTGTTCAATGGCTCATTTTAAAGGAAATCTCTAGATCTAGCGCCTTTTGCACTTAATTTTTTTTATTAATTATTTTTCACGAAAAACTTAATTTTGTATATACAATATTGATCAATGACGTCATAGTCGTTGGATGTAGTACATAAAGGCTCGATCATCGAATTTAAGCTGAAACTAAGTAAAGGACAATTATACCTCCTTATATTCACAGTGATGTATAAGATTTCCCATTACATCTGTAAACTGTTCCACAGTTGCCGGTCCATACCTTGGAAGCTTTTCACTAAACATGCAACATTTCTTTTGGATATTACTATGAAGTTTTGCGAAAGCATCTCTAGCTGACTTTTCAACAAAATCTATTCTTTCAGAGATAATTTTAATCTTTAATTTTGAATATTTTTCGTAATCCCGGTAAAACATTCGTAAAGTTTTTCTCAGTTTACAAAGATCAGCCTGTGCGTTCTTTGCAGCTTGTGTAAACTGCAAAAATATCCATGGTATCCGAGCAATAGTTTGAATATTTCAATACAAGCTGAAAAAATACCTTAAAATGTTAAAATTAGTTTTATTTTTGGTTAGGTTCTAACTACTCGATGTGGGATTGACTATGTATTTTCAGGCCAAAAAATTACATTTTTTAATATATATTTTATTTTTCAGTTTAGAATCGCTAAAGTAATTATGTAAACTGCAAAAATATTTATGATATCTGAGCAATAATTTTAATCTTTTCATTCAAACTAACAAAATACCTGAAAATTTAAAAATTAGTTTTATTTTTGTTAGGTTATGGATACCTGATACGAGTTATAAGAATTTATCCGGGTTGCAGCGGTAGCTAGCAACCTAGTAAGAGACGATCACGTCCAATGTTAAGAAATATAAAAACACATAGCTCCTAAAAAAGGAGTCAGATCAAAACAAAAAGTACACCATTAGAACCGCCTTGTCCGAAACCCCTGTATAGGAGACTTTCTGTCCATTGGCTTGAACAGCAAGGGAAATATATTGGCTTGAAAATCAAGAAAATTGACTTTAACCACGTTATTCTCCCGAAGCGGGATATTTTTTTCTTTTTTTGTATCCAGAGATAGCTTGGCACTGGAACATCGTAGAGGGTTGTTCAATAGCCCATTTTAAAGGAAATTAATTGGGTTAAAAATCTATAGTAACTAAAATAAATTATTTCTAAAAGAGAATAAATTTTTCCAATAAAAACTGTATTTTTGATGCAGTGACGTCATAATTACTATATAAGAAACGTCAAAACTGTAAATGGTCTCATTCATAAATACATAATGGTTAGATCAAAGCAAGCTACACGCAAGTTAAAAAATCAGTACTAAAAAATCAAGAAAAGTGGCAGCTACTACAACATTCTGCCTAAACGGGATATTTTTTTCTCTTTTCTTTGTTTCCAGTATAATAAAGATCAAACTCTTCCCTATGCTAACTTGCATACGCAACTTTACTATAGTTAAGATTACAGTATTTATATTTTTTTTACATTAAAAGACGATCACTGAAATAACAAACCATTCCATACATTGGACTTAGTTAGCTACTTGATTGTTTGAGTTTCGTCTCTTACTATTTAAAAGAAGAAAAAGCCATAGGCTTTTTCCTGTTTGTATTTATAGTTAAAAAACTAACTCAAGTCCAAAGAAACTGAACACTGTGGTTCATTCATATTATCTTCATTATTTTAGCTAGAATGTAAATAAACAAGTTTCTATTTTAAATTTTAAATTGAAAAGATAGTGCTTTTTATAATAAAGAACGAATTTTTTACCGATTATCAACTAAAATAAGTGGCATGACGTAATATCTAAAACCTATTGTGTACTAATAACCATATATGACTTAATGAGTGACGTGACGTAAAAATTGAAAATATTAATTTTTATTTTATTTTCGTTTTTAGTTCAGAATCGCTAAAGTTATAAACTGAAAAAATATTTATGGTGTCTGAAAAATAGTTTTAATCTTTTAATTTAGACTAGAAAAATACCTGAAAATTTAAAAATTAGTTTAATTTTTTGTTAGGTTCTTGACACTTGATGCGTGACTTAAACATTCAACTAATGGTTACATAATGGTTTCAATCAAGCAAGATACACGCAAGTTAAAAAAACAGTACTACCAAAAAAACAGAGATAGCATCTTGAAAAGAGAAAAGAAAATGTATTCAACCGACCAGGCGTATCGAGATGCAAAAATTGATAGTGACAAACAGCGTTATTATAATGATGTAGTTTATAGACATGCGAAAATTGAGACAGCCAAACAAAAGATTAAGGAACGGCATGATAATGATGAAGATTACAGAGAAGCAACAATTGAGACAGCCAAACAAAACAGCAAGGAACGGTATGATAACAATATAGATTACCGAAACAAACATAAGAAAAAAGTTGCTACCAGAATAATGGGTAGATACTGGGGTGACCAAAGCTATAATGAAAAAATTAAATTCTCTGCAAGGTTGTACCGAAGAACGCATAAGGACAAAGGGAAAAATTACATTCAGAAATACAAGAAGATGGCAAAAATGCAGGCTGATCTTTGTAAATTGAGAAACATTTTACGCATGTTTTATCGGGATCACGAAAAGTATTCAAAATTACAGATTAAAATTCTCGTTGAAAGAGCGGATGCTGTTGAAAAGTTGGCTAGAAATGCTTTGAAAAAGCTTCATATTAATATCCAAAAGAATTATAATAAAGGTCGAAGTGTTCCCTATGCTAACTGGCATACGCAACTTCACTATAGTTAAGATTACAGTATTTATATTATACATCATTATAAATTATAAAAGGTTCAAATGTTCGAAGATTATAGAGTTAAAAATTTTCCTACACCGGGAATCGAACCCGAGCCTGTTAAGTAAAAGTTAACTATCCTAGCCACTAGACCATATGGAACCATAAAGAAGTATGATTTAAGAGCCATATGCATATTATTATTTCACCATACCAATTATAATAAGGCCAAAACAAAATCGTCGACTTGCAACCTTACTTTTGAAACATTAGTTAAATCTTCATCAGGTTTAAAAAATGTTTTGCTAGTTTTTCCGGGTTGCAGCGGTAGCTAGCAACCTAGTAAGAGACGATCACGTCCAATGTTAAGAAATATAAAAACCCATAGCTCCTAAAAAAGGAGTCAGATCAAAACAAAAAGTACACCATTAGAACCGCCTTGTCCGAAACCCCTGTATAGGAAACTTTCTGTCCCTTGGCTTGAACAGCAAGGGAAATATATTGGCTTGATAATCAAGAAAATTGACTTTAACCACGTTATTCTCCCCAAACGGGATATTTTTTTCTTTTTTTGTATCCAGAGATAGCTTGGCACTGGAACATCGTAAAGGGTTGTTCAATAGCTCATTTTAAAGGAAATTAATTTGTTTAAAAATCTATATTAACTAAAATAAATTATTTCTAAAAGAGAATAAATTTTTCCAATAAAAACTGTATTTTTGATGCAGTGACGTCATAATTACTATATAAGAAACGTCAAAACTGTAAATGGTCTCATTCATGAATACATAATGGTTAGATCAAAGCAAGCTACATGCAAGTTAAAAAATCAGTACTAAAAAATCAAAAAAAATGGCAGCTACTACAACATTCTGCCTAAACGGGATATTTTTTTCTCTTTTCTTTGTTTCCAGTATAATAAAGATCAAACTCTTCCCTATACTAACTTGCATACGCAACTTTACTATAGTTAAGATTACAGTATCTATATTTTTTTTTTACATTAAAAGACGATCACTGAAATAACAAACCATTCCATACATTGGACTTAGTTAGCTACTTGATTGTTTGAGTTTTGTCTCTTAATATTTAAAAGAAGAAAAATCCGTAGGCTTTTTCCTGTTTGTATTTATAGTTAAAAAACGAACTCAAGTCCAAAGAAACTGAACACTGTGGTTCATTCATATTATCTTCATTATTTTAGCTAGATTACAATAAAAGACGATCATTGGAATAACAAACAATTGCATACATTGGAATTAGCTAGCTACTTGATTGCTTGAGACTCGTGTCTTACTATTTCAAAGAAGAAAAAGCCGTAGGCTTTTTCCTGTGTGTAATCAGTTTATTATCAGAGACAGCGTGCTAGCACTGCCTGAGTAAAGAACGATGTGGGCACAATGTGTTTTTTTCTTCTTCAGTCAGGCACTTCGTATCGAAGGAGTTGTCGTATCCGGTTTGCAGCGATTTTACAGTGAAGAACGAACCTTAGCTCATAGTAACAGAAATACGAATATCTAGGTTGCAGCGGTAACTAGCAACCTATTAATTACATAATACGGGTTGCAGCGGTAGAAATACGGGTTGCAGTGGGTTGCAGCGGTTCCGGGTTGCAGCGGTAGCTAGCAACCTAGTAAGAGACGATCACCTCCAATGTTAAGAAATATAAAAACCCGTAGCTCCTACAAAAAGAGTCAGATCAAAACAAAAAGTACACCATTAGAACCGCCTTGTCCAAATCCTCCATAAAGGAAACTTACCGCCCTTTGGCTTGAATAACAAAGAAAATATATTGGCTTGAAAATCAAGAAAATAGACTTTTACCACGTTATTCTCCCCAAACGGGATATTTTTTTCTCTTTTCTTTTCCACAGATAGCTTGGCACTGGAACATCGTAGAGGGTTGTTCAATAGCTCATTTTAAAGGAAATTAATTGGGTTAAAGATCTATATTAGCTAAAATAAATTATTTCTAAAAGAGAATAAATTTTTCCAATAAAAACTGTATTTTTGATGCAGTGACGTCATAATTACTATATAAGAAACGTCAAAACTGCAAATGGTCTCATTCATGAATACATAATGGTTAGATCAAAGCAAGCTGCACGCAAGTTAAAAAATCAGTACTAAAAAATCAAGAAATTTTCCACCAAAAACTGCATTTTTGATGTCTTTTCACACTGCAGTCTTTCAAACATAATCGTATACCAGCGGTAAGAGTTGAACCCACGCCTCTGAAGAGACTGGTGGATAACACCAGTGCCTTGGACCACTCGGCCAGGCTGCCTCTCATAAATAAATATATATGTGAATTTGGGTTGCAGCAGTAGCTAGCAACCTAGTAATAGACGATCAGTCCAATGCTAAGAAATATAAAAACCCAAAACTCCTAAAAATAGAGTCAGATCAAAACAAAAGTACATAATTAGAAATACCTTGTCTTAAACCCTACTAGATAAATAATGAACGTCATCATAGTTTTATATTAGAGCTATGATGTGAATAGAGTTACGTCATAATTAGTATATAAGGAAAGTAAAATCTGAAAATTCTCTCATTCTTGATTAGAATAATGGTTAAATCGAAGCAAGCTATACGCAATTTGAAGAAAGAGTACTACACAAACAACAGAGCTAGTATCTTGAAAAGAGAAAAGCAAAGGTATTCAACCGACCAGGCGTATCGAGAAGTAAAAATTGAGAGAGCAAAACAAAGGTATTCAACCGACCAGGCGTATCGAGAAGTAATAATTGAGAGAGCAAAAGAAAACAGCAAGATGTGTTATCACAATGATGAAGATTACCGAAACAAACATAAGAAAAAAGTTGCTACCAGAATAATGGGTAGATACTGGGGTGACAAAAGCTATAATGAAAAAATTAAATTCTCTGAGAGGTTGCACCGAAGAACGCATAAGGACAAAGGGAAAAATTACATTCAGAAATATAAGAAGATGGCAAAAATGCAGGCTGATCTTTGTAAATTGAGAAACATTTTACGCATGTTTTACCAGGATCACGAAAAGTATTCAAAATTACAGATTAAAATTCTCTTTGAAAGAGCGGATGCTGTTGAAAAGTCGGCTAGAAATTCCTTGGCAAAGCTTCATAGTAATATCCAAAAGAAATGTTGTCAGTTTAATGAAAAGCTTCCAAGGTATGGATTGGCAACTGCGGAACAGTTTACAGATGCAATGGAAAATGTTCGACAACACAGTGAATATACGGAGGCGTACTTCTTTGAAAATTCGTATATTAATTTTGGAAGGAGCAATTGCAGTTTATGTAGCAGCAATAAAAACATATATACAAGCATACCTATCAACAGCGAAGGAAAAGCAATGTTTTTCAATTATGGCAAAAACGAGCCTGTTAGGGTTATTAGTAAATGTGTTTGTAAGACTAATGATTTAGAACAAATTCCTGGAACACCGACTCAAGAAAAAAGCATTTCTAACTGTGTTTTAAACAGTTCTTTTAGTTCTACTGAATATTTGGCAAAAAATTCTCTGTGTAGTAGAACAAACTGTCCTGAAAAGTACGAGACAACTATTGAAGAATGCTCTGAATCTAGATCTGACAAGGAAATTATGATGGCTGAAGTCACCTATAACAATCTGAGTAAACATTCAAAACCAAAAATTGGGCAGCAGGTTACTTGGCAATGTCACCCTGATATCTGCAAGCTCTATCCGACGGATATTGAATTATGTCAAATTCTTTTTGATATCCTTGAAAATAATATAGCATTAAAATTTTCAACTGACAAAGTGGTTAATTTCTACCTTGGCGGCTTGGATTATTGTGAAATCAATTACAGGGACACAAGAAAGCAGGGGCATTCGTTATACTGTAGCCCAAATGAGGGATGTCAGAGCTATTTGCGTTCTCTAAGGGCACTAGCTCCACATTTTCCTGTCTTGAACTGTTTCATTAATAGCGTATATAAGGCAGTATCAAAATGTAAGATTATACAACATATTAATCTACTAAAAGTCAAGGGCTCGTACAAGGAACTAAGTCATTACATAGAAGAAGTGTCAAGTAGACTCTGTCGTAATAATAGTCAAGACTTCATTTACGGTGATAGCAATATTAGAGTTTCTGTGGATGAAAATACAATAATAAAATTATTTGGTGAGAGCCTTGATAAGGTAGCTAACATTAGGGATGTATACCCCACAATGCATTGTGACAGTTGTGAGCAGATAAAGACAAAATACCAATTGAAGAGTCTAAGATCCCTTTCAAATAAGAAAGGTTTTGATGTAATGATGGCCACGATTTTAGAACACCTACAACAGGACATACCCAAAGATGACAGAGAACAACTAATTCAATGTACAGGTTGGAAAGAGGATGTCATAGATTCATTCTTTGTCTGTGATTACTGTGCTGGGAAAATGTTGAAAAGTCAGGAGAATGTCCGATCAGTATTAAATAACCTTCATATAGACTGTACACCGGAATGTATAAAGTGTTTAAATAATTTTGAAATGGCAATGATTCGATTTGTAATGCCTTGTCTTACGATCGTCAGATTAGGGCAAGTAACTGCATTGAAGAGACCTAGAACATAACTTGTTGACGCTCTTAAGGGGAGAATAGTATATCTACCTGTTGATGTGCAAGCAAATGCACATATTCAGCCTGAAAAACTTCTTAACATTGACAGTTTTGTAGTCATTGTCAATGGTCAGCCTACTTACAACAAGAATGTTTGGACTGCACTAATAGATCTGAGAAAAGTCCATGAAGCACTGTAGTGGTTAAGAGAGAACAACAGTCTCTATAAAACAATACATGCATACACCCTAGAAGATTTAAAAAAAATACTTGAAGCCCGTCTTGCTGAAAAAGCGGTTGGTGTTGATAATTTACCTGAAATACCGGAAGCTGCAATCCTTCAGAAACTGACAGAAAGCGCAAAATCTACATTGGTTGAACATTTTTCTGTCCAGCCTCTCAATTCAGCGGTTCCAAAAGACTTCATTGAAGATTTTAAGCAAATGAAAGATCTTGGTACTGACCAATTTCAAATCAAGAAACTAAAAGGTGTGAGCGAAGACTTATTTCAGGAAGAACTTGATCTAAAAGTGTTTCCAAATCTTTTCCCGAAAGGCAAATATGGCTTGCGTGACAAGGCAAGACCATTTCGGATTAGGAATGCAGAATATTTTAAATCAAGGCTTCTTAGCAGACATACTAAGTTTCGTCTTGACAAACAGTTTCTTTTTCACAGCTTCCAATTGCAAGAATTCTCTTACATGTGTAATAGCGTTGGTCATATGTTGCGGACTGTGAAACCAAATCAAAATGCTCGTCAATTTATAGACAGGCTTCATTCCCGTGATGGAGAGATGGAAGCGACTTTGTTTTCTGTTCAATCAAAAATCAGAGGATCTCAGCAGTATTTTCAATCTCTTTCCTATAAAGTAAAGTCAATGATTGAGCAATTGGGTCCACCGACTTTGTTTCTGACAGTTTCATGTGCTGAGTGGTACTCTCCTGAATTTATTGACTATTTACGGACTGTCCATGAGAACTTACCTGGTGTGGCAAAAATGACCCCAGCAGAGTTGACGTGTCTAGATCCAATTGCAGTTTCCATGCACTTTGACGAAAAATGGACACCTATATTTAATGAGCTAATTTGTTCAAAGACAAATCCTTTGTTTGGTAAAATTAAGGATCATTTCTGGCGTATCGAGTATCAGAAACGAGGTGCGCTTCATGTACACTGTGTGTTGTGGATTGAAGATGCTCCTATTATTGGGAAATCAACAGCGTCTGAAGTGATTCAGTATATCAATAGTATTATAACTTGTGAAATACCAAATAGATTGACTCGTCCAACTCTTCACAAACTGGTCAAAGACCATCAAGTGCACCGCTGTAATACATACTGTCAAAGAAAGTATAAGAGAAAAAGAGGAAGATGGGTTACGTATTGTAAGTTTGGCTTTCCTCGTCCTACAAAGGAACGAACAGAATTATATGACATCCTTGACTGCTTGGCTCATGGTACAAAACGTAAAAAGCCAAGAAAAAGAATATATCATCTGCTTCGAAGAGATGACGAGCGTTATATAAATGACTATTCTCCTGCGTTACTTATTGCTAATCAAGCAAACATTGATGTTCAATATATTGGCCATTTGGGCTCTAAATTACCGTATTACATTACCGATTACATGACAAACGCAGAGAGTGTCGAAATAGAAGCAATGTGGGAGGAAGTAAATAATGCATGCAAAAGTCTTGGTCAACGAACTATGTCCTACTTGTTGAAGTCCATAAAAACCCGTCAAGTTGGAGCAGTTGAAGCTGCTGATAGGCTTCTTGGTACTAAATTGTATATTATTTCTAGGCAATTTAGATATATTGACCTTGCGAAAAAGAGCGAGGTGAAGAGGACACTGAGAAGGTATGAGGAGCTTGAAAAGCTTGCTAAAAACGATCCACAGAGTAGTGATTTGTACATTGACCACTGGGTTATTGATATCTACCCTAAAAGACCGGAACATATGGAAAATATCAGTCTTTTTCAGTTATTGTCTTGGTATGAACGGGAGCGTAAAGGTACTGATGATAATATGATGTTAACTGACGGGTCCTTCTACCTCAGAAAAAGGCTTTTTAAACCGTATATCATACAGCACAGAAAGGTAAACCCATTTGAAACTGACGAGAAGAAAAATGCTTACTATGGAGATCTTTTAAAATTGTTTAAACCTTGAAGAGATGAAAATGAACTAGTAGTCAGTGGAAATAGCAACTACAAAACCTACTGTGTTGAAAGCGTAAACTATCCCAACATGGTAGCTTACCACGATAAATTTGTTGTTAAGAGGAACAGTGATATAGAATTTGAAGAAAGGGTCCGAGAACGTGCAAAAGAAATTCAGAAGGCAGAAAATATTGATGAAAACATTGAAGATGACCCAGAAAATGCAATTCAGGGAGGAGTCATTGACAGAGCAGCAGATGCTATGGAGGATTTGTTAGACGCAAAAAAACAGATTTTAAATGGTGACTCCGAAGACAGGTTGAAAAATGATTATGAGTCGCTCAATATTGATCAAAAGAGAGTTGTTGACAAAATTTTAGACTCAGTTACCAAGCGCAATGGTGCAACATCTTTGAAGTTTATTGTATCTGGATGTGGGGGTACAGGAAAATCTAGGGTTATCAGTGTCGTGAGAAGACTACTTTGCAACAAGTTCAAGAATGAAGATTGTCCCGTTGTAGTTATGGCACCTACTGGTATTGCTGCACATAGCATAAATGGTTTAACAATACATAGTTGTTTAAGTGTAGCTATTGATCAGGAAAACACCACAAAATACACACCTCTCTCCACTGAAAAACTTCTCACTTTGAGAAAGACACTTAAGGAGACAAGAGTTTTTATTATTGATGATATTTGTATGGTTTCGTCTCTTCTTTTAACCTACATTCATTTAAGACTATCGGAAATATTGGCAGTTGATTTGCCAATGGGTAATGCTAACTGCGTATTTTTGGGAGATTTTCTTCAATTAAGACCAGTAAGTGGTAATCCTCCTTATATGCCTCTCACACGACTAGAGGTAAAAAACAGGATCGGATCAGTTGGTACTTTTAACCTCTGGCATCTATTTGAGTATGAGGAACTAACCATAAATGTGAGACAAAAGATGGATAAGAGTTATGCTAATACACTTTCTGAAATTAAACAAGGGTTTTGCACTGGTGAAAATTTGAATAGTCTTTACAAGAGAAAAATTGGGAACTCCTACAGAGCTTCAAATGACGAAATAATAGATCTTTACTCAAAATTGTGTGAAGAGGGAAATAGACCTGTCATTCTTATGCCCACCAATGAAAATTGTATGGTAGTCAACGATTTACTTCTTACAAAAAGCTGCTCAGACTACGTTAAACTTTCTGCAGTTGATCGACTCTCTTCAGTTGTTGACGACAAACGAATCGAACAGAAAGCAGCAAACACTGTTTTAAACTTTGGCAACGACAGAAAAAGAACAGCCGGTTCTTTCATGAGCTTGTTACTTGCAGTAGGTGCACGTGTAATGCTCCAAAGAAATATTTGTGTTGCTAAGGGGCTAGTAAATGGATCAATGGGAAAAGTAACAAGCTTCAAGTTGCTACCAAACGGAGAAATAATTGGAGTTCTTGTAAAATTTGATGGACTGGAACTTCCGGTTGAAATTGGCAGAGAAACCGTGCGCTTTGAAGTTTTGAAGCAAGTCTTTTTTACGCGAAGACAGTTTCTTCTTCAACTGGCCTTTGCCATTACAATACACAAGTCCCAAGGACTAAGTTTACAGTGTGCAATTGTTGACGCAGGTAATTGTTGCTTCGGTCCAGGTATGTTGTACGTTGCTCTTTCCCGTGTGACCACTAGTGCAGGTTTACATCTAGTAGAATTTGATAAGACAAAGATTTATTGCGATGTTGATGCTTTAATCGAGTACAACCGTTTGAGACAAATTTATAGAACAGATCTTCCATTGTTTGAGTTCCCAGAAAGGCAACTCAGAGGTACACCAGATGAAGTATGTATAACAAATGAAGTAAACTCTAAAGGACAACAGACTCAAGGAAAAAAATTTCCATTGTTGGAGGTCCCAGAAAAAGAATGAGAAGCCCTTCAGTTGAAGAACCCTTATTAATAGAAATTTATCCCAAACATAAGAAAAGGATAACTAGTGTCGGACCGGTGGTGTCAACAAAAAAGAAAAAATTAAATATTAATGCGAAACCTGATCACAATGATATATTTCGTGTCATTCAACCGGCCCAAGATCGTCAAGAACAACACAATAATGCTAATAATGCAAATGCACCAGCAAGTGCATATGTTACTCTTGATAGTAATAGAAAGGTATCAAGAATTAAACATGCTGACTGGAATCAAGCAGAAGATAATATATTTCTCTCTGGATACGCAGGCAGCCAATGCTTTGCCATGGTACTCGCAAATATTGTCCGAGCTGCTATTATACCTCCAAGGCAATGGAATAAAAATATTCTGAATAGAAACATGATTGAAGGGGATACTATTTATGCTCTCATACGTGAAAATAATAATAGAAATCCAAGAGTTTTTCCGATTCCTCCTAGTGGCTATTTGGTATTGAAAAATTTAGATGTCATCAAGGACGATTTTCTAATGTATGACGCAGTATTTTCCCTAAATTATGACGATAATTGGTTGTGCAGCGGAAGTTTATTGGATTCTATAAATAATGGAGAATTAGGAATTACATTATTGGCGGCTTTAAAAAAATTATTTAGAGAACATAATGCTGGAATAATAGTCGCATACTCGAAATCACTGGGTCTTATGCATTATGATGAAAAATACTATTTTACAGATTCTCACTCATGCGGACCCAGAGGAGCACCATTGCAAAATGATAATGGAAAAGCATGTGTCATCGAATGCGACACGATTGAAGAATTATATCGCATTACTCGAAGAGTCTTCAAAGCCAAAAATTAACAATTTACTATTCATTATATTGACGTTACAGTAAGTACATTAAAAGACGATCACTGAAATAACAAATTTACAGTAAATTTTATAATAAAGAACGACCTGTTGCCTATACTAAATTATATAGGCCACTTAACTATATTATAATAATATATTTATAATAAAGATCGATTACATTAAATTTAAAACTGAGTAAAGAACATCCGGGTTGCAGCGGTAGCTAGCAACCTAGTAAGAGACGATCACGTCCAATGTTAAGAAATATAAAAACCCATAGTTCCTAACAGAGGAGTCAGATCAAATTAAAAAGTACACCATTAGAACCGCCTTGTCCAAAACCCCTTTATAAGAAACTTTCTGTCCCTTGGCTTGAACAGCAAGGGAAATATATTGGCATGAAAATCAAGAAAATTGACTTTAACCACGTTATTCTCCCCAAACGGGATATTTTTTTCTTTTTTCTTTTTTCTTTTTCTTTTCCACAGATAGCTTGGCACTGGAACATCGTAGAGGGTTGTTCAATAGCTCATTTTAAAGGAAATTAATTGGGTTAAAAACCTTTTGTAACTAAAATAAATTATTTCTAAAAGAGAATAAATTTTTCCACCAAAAACTGCATTTTTGATGTCTTTTCACACTGCAGTCTTTCAAACATAATCGTATACCAGCGGTAAGATTTGAACCCACTCCTCCGAAGAGACTGGTGGCTAACACCAGTGTCTTGGACCACTCGGCCAGGCTGCCTCTCATAAATAAATATATATGTGAATTTGGGTTGCAGCAGTAGCTAGCAACCTAGTAAGAGACGATCAGTCCCATGCTAAGAAATATAACAAAACTCCTAAAAATAGAGTAAGATCAAAACAAAAGTACATCATTAGAATTACCTTGTCTGAAACCCTACTAGATAAATAATGAATGTCGTAGCTTTATATTAGAGCTATGAAGTGAATAGAAAAACACGAAATTATATTGTTGTTTCTGATGACGTCATGAAATAATATCATTGCGCCTTGACGTCAATAAAATCATTACGCTGTGACGTCATAATTACTATATAGGAAGCGTCAGAACTGTAAATGTTCACATTCATAATTACATAATGGTTTCAGTCAAGCAAGCTGCACGCAAATTGAAAAAACAGTACTACACAAACAACAGAGATAGTATCTTGAAAAGAGAAAAGCAAAGGTATTCAACCGACCAGGCGCATCGAGAAGTAAAAATTGAGAGAGCAAAACAAAGGTATTCAACCGACCAGGTGCATCGAGATCTCATAACCATCGATGATCTCATAAACAAATATATATGTGAATTTGGGTTGCAGCAGTAGCTAGCAACCTAGTAAGAGACGATCAGTCCCATGCTAAGAAATATAACAAAACTCCTAAAAATAGAGTAAGATCAAAACAAAAGTACATCATTAGAACTACCTTGTCTGAAACCCTACTAGATAAATAATGAATGTCGTAGCTTTATATTAGAGCTATGACGTGAATAGAAAAACACGAAATTATATTGTTGTTTCTGATGACGTCATGAAATAATATCATTGCGCCTTGACGTCAATAAAATCATTACGCCGTGATGTCATAATTACTACTTAAGAACGGCACAGATGTAAATTCTCTCATTCTTGATTAGAATAATGGTTAGATCGAAGCAAGCTATACGCAATTTGAAAAAAACAGTACTACACAAACAACAGAGATAGTATCTTGAAAAGAGAAAAGCAAAGGTATTCAACCGACCAGGCGCATCGAGAAGTGAAAATTGAGAGAGCAAAACAAAGGTATTCAACCGACCAGGCGTATCGAGAAGTAATAATTAAGAGAGCAAAACAAAGGTATTCAACCGACCAGGCGTATCGAGAAGTAATAATTGAGAGAGCAAAACAAAACAGCAAGATGTGTTATCACAATGATGAAGATTATAGACATGCAAAAATTGAGACAGTCAAACAAAAGATCAAGGAGCGTTACTGGGGTAACAAAATCTATAATGAAAAAATTAAATTCTCTGCGAGGTTGTACCGAAGAACGCATAAGGACAAAGGGAAAAATTACATTCAGAAATACAAGAAGATGGCAAAAATGCAGGCTGATGTTTGTAAATTGAGAAACATTTTACGCATGTTTTATCGGGATCACAAAAAGTATTCAAAATTACAGATTAAAATTCTCTTTGAAAGAGCGGATGCTGTTGAAAAGTCGGCTAGAAATTCCTTGGCAAAGCTTCATAGTAATATCCAAAAGAAATGTTGTCAGTTTAACGAAAAGCTTCCAAGGTATGGATTGGCAACTGCGGAACAGTTTATAGATGCAATGGAAAATGTTCAACAACACAGTGAATATACGGAGGCGTACTTCTTAAAAAATTCGTATATTAATTTTGGAAGGAGCAATTGCAGTTTATGTAGCAGCAATAAAAATATATATACAAGCTTACCTATCAACAGCGAAGGAAAAGCAATGTTTTTCAATTATGGCGAAAACGAGCCTGTTAGGGTTATTAGTAAATGTGTTTGTAAGACTAATGATTTAGAACAAATTCCTGGAACACCGACTCAAGAAAAAAGCATTTCTAACTGTGTTTTAAACAGTTCGTTTAGTTCTACTGAATATTTGGCAAAAAATTCTCTGTGTAGTAGAACAAACTGTTCTGAAAAGTACGAGACAACTATTGAAAAATGCTCTAAAACTAGATCTGACAAGGAAATTATGATGGCTGAAGTCACCTATAACAATCTGAGTAAACATTCAAAACCAAAAATTGGGCAGCAGGTTACTTGGCAATGTCACCCTGATATCTGCAAGCTCTATCCGACGGATATTGAATTATGTCAAATTCTTTTTGATATCCTTGAAAATAATATAGCATTAAAATTTTCAACTGACAAAGTGGTTAATTTCTACCTTGGCGGCTTGGATTATTGTGAAATCAATTACAGGGACACAAGAAAGCATGGGCATTCGTTATACTGTAGCCCAAATGAGGGATGTCAGAGCTATTTGCGTTCTCTAAGGGCACTAGCTCCACATTTTCCTGTCTTGAACTGTTTCATTAATAGCGTATATAAGGCAGTATCAAAATGTAAGATTATACAACATATTAATCTACTAAAAGTCGAGGGCTCGTACAAGGAACTAAGTCATTACATAGAAGAAGTGTCAAGTAGACTCTGTCGTAATAATAGTCAAGACTTCATTTACGGTGATAGCAATATTAGAGTTTCTGTGGATGAAAATACAATAATAAAATTATTTGGTGAGAGCCTTGATAAGGTAGCTAACATTAGGGATGTATACCCCACAATGCATTGTGACAGTTGTGAGCAGATAAAGACAAAATACCAATTGAAGAGTTTAAGATCCCTTTCAAATAAGAAAGGTTTTGATGTAATGATGGCCACGATTTTAGAACACCTACAACAGGACATACCCAAAGATGACAGAGAACAACTAATTCAATGTACAGGTTGGAAAGAGGATGTCATAGATTCATTCTTTGTCTGTGATTACTGTGCTGGGAAAATGTTGAAAAGTAAGGAGAATGTCCGATCAGTATTAAATAACCTTCATATAGACTGTACACCGGAATGTATAAAGTGTTTAAATAATTTTGAAATGGCAATGATTCGATTTGTAATGCCTTGTCTTACGATCGTCAGATTAGGGCAAGTAACTGCATTGAAGAGACCTAGAACAGAACTTGTTGACGCTCTTAAGGGGAGAATAGTATATCTACCTGTTGATGTGCAAGCAAATGCAGATATTCAGCCTGAAAAACTTCTTAACATTGATAGTTTTGTAGTCATTGTCAATGGTCAGCCTACTTACAACAAGAATGTTTGGACTGCACTAATAGATCTGAGAAAAGTCCATGAAGCACTGTTGTGGTTAAGAGAGAACAACAGTCTCTATAAAACAATACATGCATACACCCTAGAAGATTTAAAAAAAATACTTGAAGCCCGTCTTGCTGAAAAAGCGGTTGGTGTTGATAATTTACCTGAAATACCGGAAGCTGCAATCCTTCAGAAACTGACAGAAAGCGCAAAATCTACATTGGTTGAACATTTTTCTGTCCAGCCTCTCAATTCAGCGGTTCCAAAAGACTTCATTGAAGATTTTAAGCAAATGAAAGATCTTGGTACTGACCAATTTCAAATCAAGAAGCTAAAAGGTGAGAGCGAAGACTTATTTCAGGAAGAACTTGATCTAAAAGTGTTTCCAAATCTTTTCCCGAAAGGCAAATATGGCTTGCGTGACAAGGCAAGACCATTTCGGATTAGGAATGCAGAATATTTTAAATCAAGGCTTCTTAGCAGACATACTAAGTTTCGTCTTGACATTTACAATAAGGAACGAACTTTAACCCATAGTAACTTAAGTATTAAATCAAACGGTTCGTTGTCATAGTAAAGAGCTGTGTAATGGCTCATTTTAAAGGAAACTGCTGTATATAGAAACCTTTTATAATTAAAAAAATTAATTATTATTTTAAAACAAATTATTACGATGTGGTAAAGAACTAACTCTAGGCGATAGCAACTAATTTAATTTTGAAAAGAAAGAATTACAGCAGAAACCTAAATGGTAGTATGTAAGCTACATTTAATAACGACCGTCCACCAGGATTTGAACTCGGATCGCAGGATTCAAAGTCTTAAGTGCTAACCACTACACCAAGAAATGTTCATATAAGAAAGAATTTTAACAGTATATGATAACTTAAAGACCAAACTCTAATCCGGGTTGCAGCGGTAGCTAGCAACCTAGTAAGAGACGATCACCTCCAATGTCAAGAAATATAAAACCCCCCAACTCCTAAAAACAGAGTCAGATCAAAACAAAAAGTACACCATTAGAACCGCCTTGTCCGAATCCTCTATAAAGGAAACTTACCGCCCTTTGGCTTGAATAACAAAGAAAATATATTGGCTTGAAAATCAAGAAAATTGACTTTTACCACGTTATTCTCCACAAACGGGATATTTTTTCTTTCCGCTTTTTTTTTCTGCTCAGCTAGCTGGGCACTGGAAAATCATAGAGAGCTGTATAATAGCTCATTTTAAAGGAAATTGCAACATCTAGTCACTTTTGTATTTAAAAATAAAATACTTTTTAAAGTAGAATCAATTTTGTCAAAAAAATTGCATTTTTGATGTATTTTCATACTGCAGTCTTTTCAAAGATATTTGAATTTTGAAGCAATAAAACAGTCCATGTAATGAACTCTATAGTAATAATAGCTACTTGTCTCAATAGTAACCGAAACTCCTGGAACCAAAATTTTCTTTTTTGGCTTAATCGCTAAAATTATTATGTAAACTGCAAAAATATTTATGATGCCTAATCAGTAATAGTAATTTTTTAATTTAAACAACAAAAATACATGAAAATTCTAAAATTAGTTTTGCTTTTTGTCTCCTGGAAGAAATTTTTTTTTCATCTCAGTTCAAATTTATTATTGTATCCTGGAACCAAACTTTTTTTGGTTTGTAACCCGTAAAGTACATTCCATATTATTGTCTCATAATTGCAATTATTTTAGTTTTCAGTCCAGAATCACTAAACTTATTATGTAAACTGCAAAAATATTTATGGTGTCTAACCAATAATACTAATTTTGTAATTCAAACAAGATAAATACCTGAAAATTTTAAAATTAGTTTTGTTTTATGCTAGGTTTTAGATACTCGACACGGGATTTTGTGTGCTTAATAATTTTAAACCTTGAAAAAATATGGTCTCACGCGAGTGGAAAAAAAGAAAGAATAACCAAAAACAATATCAAAATAGAACAATCCAAATTTCTACTAATAGAAAACTTTACTACACAAAAAATAAAGCTAACATCCTGAAATATCAGAAAAGTTTATTTAAAAGAGATAAAAATGCCACCGAACGCAATAAAGCTCGAGAACGCGTAAGGATTGCTACTAAGATGTCTTGTGATCCAGGATTTAAGAAAATGAAATATGACAGAGCAAAACAGAGGTATCTTACGGATCAGGGGTATCGAGAAGGGAAAATTGAGACAGCGAAACAAAAGAGCAAGGAACGGTATGATAACGATATAGATTACCGAAACAAACATAAGAAAAAAGTTGCTACCAGAATAATGGGTAGATACTGGGGTGACAAAAGCTATAATGAAAAAATTAAATTCTCTGCGAGGTTGTACCGAAGAACTCATAAGGACAAAGGGAAAAATTACATTCAGAAATACAAGAAGATGGCAAAAATGCAGGCTGATCTTTGTAAATTGAGAAACATTTTACGCATGTTTTATCGGGATCACGAAAAGTATTCGAAATTACAGATTAAAATTCTCTTTGAAAGAGCGGATGCTGTTGAAAAGTCGGCTAGAAATGCTTTGGCAAAGCTTCATAGCAATATCCAAAAGAAATGTTGTCAGTTTAACGAAAAGCTTCCAAGGTGTGGATTGGCAACTGTGGAACAGTTTATAGATGCAATGGAAAATGTTCGACAACACAGTGAATATACGGAGGCGTACTTCTTAGAAAATTCGTATATTAATTTTGGAAGGAGCAATTGCAGTTTATGTAGCAGCAATAAAAATATATATACAAGCATACCTATCAACAGCGAAGGAAAAGCAATGTTTTTCAATTATGGCGAAAACGAGCCTGTTAGGGTTATTAGTAAATGTGTTTGTAAGACTAATGATTTAGAACAAATTCCTGGAACACCGACTCAAGAAAAAAGCATTTCTAACTGTGTTTTAAACAGTTCGTTTAGTTCTACTGAATATTTGGCAAAAAATTCTCTGTGTAGTAGAACAAACTGTCCTGAAAAGTACGAGACAACTATTGAAAAATGCTCTAAAACTAGATCTGACAAGGAAATTATGATGGCTGAAGTCACCTATAACAATCTGAGTAAACATTCAAAAGCAAAAATTGGGCAGCAGGTTACTTGGCAATGTCACCCTGATATCTGCAAGCTCTATCCGACGGATATTGAATTATGTCAAATTCTTTTTGATATCCTTGAAAACAATATAGCATTAAAATTTTCAACTGACAAAGTGGTTAATTTCTACCTTGGCGGCTTGGATTATTGTGAAATCAATTACAGGGACACAAGAAAGCATGGGCATTCGTTATACTGTAGCCCAAATGAGGGATGTCAGAGCTATTTGCGTTCTCTAAGGGCACTAGCTCCACATTTTCCTGTCTTGAACTGTTTCATTAATAGCGTATATAAGGCAGTATCAAAATGTAAGATTATACAACATATTAATCTACTAAAAGTCGAGGGCTCGTACAAGGAACTAAGTCATTACATAGAAGAAGTGTCAAGTAGACTCTGTCGTAATAATAGTCAAGACTTCATTTACGGTGATAGCAATATTAGAGTTTCTGTGGATGAAAATACAATAATAAAATTATTTGGTGAGAGCCTTGATAAGGTAGCTAACATTAGGGATGTATACCCCACAATGCATTGTGACAGTTGTGAGCAGATAAAGACAAAATACCAATTGAAGAGTCTAAGATCCCTTTCAAATAAGAAAGGTTTTGATGTAATGATGGCCACGATTTTAGAACACCTACAACAGGACATACCCAAAGATGACAGAGAAGAACTAATTCAATGTACAGGTTGGAAAGAGGATGTCATAGATTCATTCTTTGTCTGTGATTACTGTGCTGGGAAAATGTTGAAAAGTCAGGAGAATGTCCGATCAGTATTAAATAACCTTCATATAGACTGTACACCGGAATGTATAAAGTGTTTAAATAATTTTGAAATGGCAATGATTCGATTTGTAATGCCTTGTCTTACGATCGTCAGATTAGGGCAAGTAACTGCATTGAAGAGACCTAGAACAGAACTTGTTGACGCTCTTAAGGGAGAATAGTATATCTACCTGTTGATGTGCAAGCAAATGCAGATATTCAGCCTGAAAAACTTCTTAACATTGATAGTTTTGTAGTCATTGTCAATGGTCAGCCTACTTACAACAAGAATGTTTGGACTGCACTAATAGATCTGAGAAAAGTCCATGAAGCACTGTTGTGGTTAAGAGAGAACAACAGTCTCTATAAAACAATACATGCATACACCCTAGAAGATTTAAAAAAAATACTTGAAGCCCGTCTTGCTGAAAAAGCGGTTGGTGTTGATAATTTACCTGAAATACCGGAAGCTGCAATCCTTCAGAAACTGACAGAAAGTGCAAAATCTACATTGGTTGAACATTTTTCTGTCCAGCCTCTCAATTCAGCGGTTCCAAAAGACTTCATTGAAGATTTTAAGCAAATGAAAGATCTTGGTACTGACCAATTTCAAATCAAGAAACTAAAAGGTGAGAGCGAAGACTTATTTCAGGAAGAACTTGATCTAAAAGTGTTTTTATAATAAAGATCGAACTCTTCCCTATACTAACTGGTAAAGGCAACTTCACTATAGTTAAGATTACAGTATTTATATTATGACAATGCAAAAGGTATGAGAAAAAAGTGCAAAACTCTGTAAAATGCAAAAATATTCAGAATGTTTGAGAAATAATTTCACTTTATGAAAAGAAACTATATACATTCCTAAAAATCTTTAAATGAGTCTTATTTTATCTTAATGTTTAAACAACTTGATACAATATTATCATTATTAAATATCCGGGTTGCAGCGGTAGCTAGCAACCTAGTAAGAGACGTCACGTCCAATGTTAAGAAATATAAAAACCCTTAACTCCTAAAAACAGAGTCAGATCAAAACAAAAAGTACACCATTAGAACCGCCTTGTCCGAAACCCCTATAAAGGAAACTTACAGCCCTGCGGCTTGAATAACAAAGAAAATATATTGGCTTGATAATCAAGAAAATTGACTTTAACCACGTTATTCTCCTCAAACGGGATATTTTTTTCTTTCTTTCTTTTCGACAGATAGCTTGGCACTGGAACATCGTAGAGAGTTCTTCAATGGCTCATTTTAAAGGAAATCTCTAGATCTAGCGCTATTTGTACTTATTTTTTTTTTTAATTAATTTTTTTACAGTAAAGAACGAACTTCCAGCTCATAGTAACAAAAATAAGATTATAATTTCAGGTTAAAGATTGATCAAAGATGTTTTAATCGTAGGCTGTATCCTGGTCATCTCTTACTATTCCAATTAAGAAAAAGCCAGTAGGATTTTTCCTGTTTTTTTATAATAAAGAATTAACACTTGCTCATAATAACTGAAATATCAAAGACAGCTCAATGATGATGGAGCAATGTTTATCCTGGTTGCAGCGGTAGCTAGCAACCTAGTAAGAGACGATCACGTCCAATGTTAAGAAATATAAAAACCCATAGTTCCTAAAAAAAGGAGTCAAATCAAAACAAAAAGTACACCATTAGAACCGCCTTGTATAATAAAGATCAAACTCTTCCCTATACTAACTTGCATACGCAACTTCACTATAGTTAAGATTACAGTATTTATATTTTCCGGGTTGTTACATTAAAAGACGATCACTGAAATAACAAACCATTCTATACATTGGACTTAGTTAGCTACTTGATTGTTTGAGTTTCGTCTCTTACTATTTGAAAGAAGAAAAAGCCGTAGGCTTTTTCCTGTTTGTATTTATAGTTAAAAAACGAACTCAAGTCCAAAGAAACTGAACCCTGTGGTTCATTTATATTATCTTCATTATTTTAGATAGAATGTAAATAAACAAGTTTCTTTTTTAAATTTTAAATTGAAAATATAGTGCTTTTAATTCAACATGTTAAAAGTTCTCCCCGACGGGGAATCGAACCCCCTTCTCCCAGGGACCAAGTGGGCATACTTACCATTAGACTATCGATGGCTTATAAAATAAAAGTTACATATAAGATATGATAATAATTTTTTAATCCGGGTTACATAAAGGCTCTATCATCGAATTTCCTGGTTGCAGCGGTAGCTAGCAACCTAGTAAGAAACGATCACGTCCAATGTTAAGAAATAAAAAAAACCTAACTCCTAAAAAAAGAGTCAGATCAAAACAAAAAGTACACCATTAGAACCGCCTTGTCCGAAACCCCTGTATAGGAAACTTTCTGTCATTTGGCTTGAAAAACAAGGGAAATATATTGGCTTGAAAATCAACAAAATTTACTTTAACCACGTTATTCTCCACAAACGGCATATTTTTTTTCTTTTTCCTTGTTTTCCACAGATAGCATGGCACTGGAACATCGTAGAGAGTTGTTCAATAGCTCATTTTAAAGGAAATTAATTGGATTAAAAATCTTTAGTAACTAAACATAATAAAGATCGAACTCTTCCCTATACTAACTTGCATACGCAACTTCACTATAGTTAAGATTACAGTATTTATATTATGCATCATCATAAATTATAAAAGGTTCAAATGTTCGAAGATTATAGAGTTAAAAATTTTCCCACACTGGGAATCGAACCCGAGCCTGTTAAGTGAAAGTTAACTATCCTAGCCACTAGACCATATTGAACCATAAAGAAGTATGATTTAAGAGACATATGCGTATTATTATTTCACCATACCAATTTATAATAAAGAACGACTTCTTGCCTATACTAAATTTTATACGCCACTTAATTATAGTATAGGTTAGTAATTCAACAAATAGCTTGGCACTGGAACATCGTAGAGAGTTGTGCAATGGCTCATTTTAAAGGAAATTAATGGGGTTAAAAACCTTTTTTATTTAAAACAAATTATTTTTATTACATTAAGAAATTTTAATTATATTCCTTAAGAAATCATCATAAGTAAAAATTTTCCATACGGAAATTGAACTCAAGCCAACTGGGTGAGAGCTATCCAAACCTTTAGACCATATAGGATATATTAAAATATCCGATTAATGAAGTTTATGTTAAAGAACAAATTATAAACCTAGTTAGCTCTCTGATTATTTGAGGGTCGTCTCTTACTATTCCAAAGAAGAAAAAGCCGTAGGCTTTTTCCTGTTTGTAATTTATAATCCGGGCTCAAGCGGTAGTTATAGTAAAGACCGGACTCAAGTCCAAAGAAACTGAACCCTGTGGCTCATTCATATTATCTTCCCTATTTTAGCTAGGATGTAATTATAATAGCAACCTAGTAAGAGATGATCACGTCCAATGTTAAGAAATATAAAAACCCATAACTCCATAGAAAATCCGGGTTGCAGCGGTAGCTAGCATATAATAAAGAACGACCTCTTGCCTATATTAAATTTTATAGGCCACTTAACTATAGTATAGGCTAGTACAGTTATTATATTTAAGGTCAATTTAATAAAGATCGAACTCTTCCCTATACTAACTTGCATAGGCAACTTCACTATAGTTAAGATTACAGTATTTATATTATACATCATTATAAATTATAAAAGGTTCAAATGTTCGAAGATTATAGAGTTAAAAATTTTCCCACACCGGGAATCGAACCCGGGCCTGTTAAGTGAAAGTTAACTATCCTAGCCACTAGACCATATGGGGCCTTAAAGAACTATTATAATAAAGAACGACCTTTTGCCTATAATAAATTTTATACGCCACTTAAGTATAGTATAGGTTAGTAATCCGGGTTGCAGCGGTAGCTAGCAACCTAGTAAGAGACGATCACGTCCAATGTTAAGAAATGTAAAACCTTCATAGTTCCTAAGAAAGGAGTCAGATCAAAACAAAAAGTACACCATTAGAACTGCCTTGTCCGAAAACCCTTGAAAGGAAACTTACCGCCCTTTGGTTTGAACAGCAAGGGAAATATATTGGCTTGAAAATCAAGAAAATTGACTTTAACCACGTTATTCTCCACAAACGGGATATTTTTTTCTTTTTCTTCTTTTCCAGAGATAGCTTTGCACTGGAACATCGTAGAGAGTTGTTCAATGGCTCATTTTAAAGGAAATTAATTGGATTAAAATCCTTTTGTAACTAAAACGTGGCAGCTACTACAACATTCTGCCTAAACGGGATATTTTTTTTTCTTGTTATCCAGAGATAGCTTTGCACTGGAACATCGCAGAAAGTTGTTCAATGGCTCATTTTAAAGGAAATTAATTGGTTTAAAAACCTTTTGTAACTAAAACAAATTAAAACAGGATAAATTTTTCCACTAAAAACTGTATTTTTGTATAATAAGGAACGAACTCTTGTCTGTACTAACTTTTATAGGTAATCCGGGTTGCATCGGTAGCTAGCAATCTAGTAAGAGACGATCACGTCCAATGTTAAGAAATATAAAAACCCATAGTTTCTAAAAAAGGAGTCAGATCAAAACAAAAAGTACACCATCCGGGTTGCAGCGGTAGCTAGCAACCTAGTAAGAGACGATCACGTCCAATGTTCAGAAATATAAAAACCCATAGTTTCCGGGTTGCAGCGGTAGCTAGCAACCTAGTAAGAGACGATCACGTCCAATGTTAAGAAATATAAAAACCGATTGTGGAGTCAGAGGAGTCAGAGGAACCAACCCACAGAGGAGTCAGATCAAAACAAAAAGTACACCATTAGAACCGCCTTGTCCGAAACCCCTGTATAGGAAACTTTCTGTCCCTTGGCTTGAACAGCAAGGGAAATATCCGGGTTGCAGCGGTAGCTAGCAACCTAGTAAGAGACGATCACGTCCAATGTTAAGAAATATAAAAACCCCTAACTCCTAGAAAAATAGTCAGATCAAAACAAGAAGTACACCATTAGAACCGCCTTGTCCGAAACCCCTATAAAGGAAACTTACCACCCTTTGGCTTGAATAACAAAGAAAATATATTGGCTTGAAAATCAAGAAAATTGACTTTAACCACGTTATTCTGCACAAACGGGATATTTTTTTCTTTCTTTTGTTTCCAGAGATAGCTTGGCACTGGAACATCGTAGAGAGTTGTTCAATGGCTCATTTTAAAGGAAATCTCTAGATCTAGCGCCTTTTGCACTTAATTTTTTTTATTTATTATTTTTCATGAAAAACTAAATTTTGTATATACAATATTGATCAATGACGTCATAGTCGTTGGATGTAGTACATAAATTATAATAAAGATCGAACTCTTCCCTATACTAACTTGCATACGCAACTTCACTATAGTTAAGATTACAGTATTTATATTATGCATCATTATAAATTATAAAAGGTTCAAATGTTCGAAGATTATAGAGTTAAAAATTTTCCCACCCCGGGAATCGATCCCGAGCCTGTTAAGTGAAAGTTAACTATCCTAGCCACTAGACCATATTGAACCATAAAGATGTATGATTTAAGAGCCATATGCGTATTATTATTTCACCATACCAATTATAATAAGGCCAAAACAAAATCGTCGACTTGCAACCTTACTTTTGACGCATTAGTTAAATCTTCATCAGGCTTAAAAAATGTTTTGCTAGTTTTACATGAAATAACGAACCTTAGTCCATATACAATAAAGAACGACACCTTGCCCATTTTAACTAAAACATAAATAGGGATTATGTAATTTCCAATAGTATCATGGCTGTAGAGATGGCTGAAACCTAGTTACAATAAAAAACGATCATTGGAATAACAAAAATTGAATACCTTTGGAATTAGCTAGCTACTTGATTATTTGAGACTCGTCTCTTACTATTTAAAAGAAGAAAAAGCCGTAGGCTTTTTCCTGTGTGTAATCAGTTTATTATCATAGGCAGCGCGCTAGCACTGCCTGAGTAAAGAACGATGTGGGCACAATGTGTTTTTTTTTCCAGGTTGCAGCGATAGCTAGCAACCTAGTAAGAGACGATCACGTCCAATGTTAAGAAATATAAAAACCCATAGTTCCTAACAAAGGAGTAAGATCAAAACAAAAAGTACACCATTAGAACCGCCTTGTCAGAAACCCCTGTATAGGAAACTTTCTGTCCCTTGGCTTGAACAGCAAGGGAAATATATTGGCTTGAAAATCAAGAAAATTGACTTTAACCACGTTATTCTCCACAAACGGGATATTTTTTTCTCTTTTCTTTTTTTTCTTTTCTACAGATAGCTTGGCACTGGAACATCGTAGAGGGTTGTTCAATAGCTCATTTTAAAGGAAATTAATTGGGTTAAAAATCTATAGTAACTAAAATAATAGTAACTAAATTTTCCACCAAAAACTGCATTTTTGATGTCTTTTCACACTGCAGTCTTTCAAACATAATCGTATACCAGCGGTAAGATTTGAACCCACGCCTCCGAAGAGACTGGTGGCTAATTATGTTAAAAGGCGATCAAATCATTGCATATATTGGACTTAGTTAGCTGCCTGGTTCTTTGAGTTTCTTCTTTAGGGGCGGGAGGGGGAGGGCCAGTATACCCAATGTTACAAGATTCATTCACGTGCCTCAAAAACTTTTTGATTAAGCGACTGTAATTCTAGTAAAATTCCAGAAATAGCAAGAACAACAAGCCTGGGAATAAAAGCACCCTGGTAGACAATCTATACCGACTTAGAATACCTTAGTGAATCTGCAAAATACGAATTCTGCGTACCTTAACTCGATTTCTATATGCAGATTTGGCCTCCTCCAACTTTGCCATGTTTTGTTTGACAACTGATAGTCCTTTTTCTGATAATTCAAAACCGTTCATTTTTCCTTCTCGAATATATTTCTTCAACAATGTCTTCTCAGTGGGAGCTAAGTCTTCGTTCAACAGACTCTAAAAATAAAAAACTTTAATTAAGCCTTATAAATATCCACATAACCTATTACAAAAAATAAAAGAAATAAAAATCATGGATAGTGTAAGAGGAAAGTATGC
Source organism: Artemia sp. Qi Xiang Cuo (assembly GCF_049724085.1). Taxonomy (NCBI): domain Eukaryota; kingdom Metazoa; phylum Arthropoda; class Branchiopoda; order Anostraca; family Artemiidae; genus Artemia; species Artemia sp. Qi Xiang Cuo. The sequence continues at coordinate 41,487,910 of NC_142811.1, read as the reverse complement.
TGATTAACTATAATTAATTAGCGATTCTAATTTGCTATCACAACTAAAAAGTTAAGACACGATATAAGAACATTCAATTTCATTACAGACAAATAGGCCAATATGGAAAAGATGAAACATATATTAAAGCATATGAGATATTATACAAAATTATGACATCTAAGGTGGGTTTGGAACCAGAGACCTGATGTTTGATTAATCGTGTCAATAGAAGGGGGTATTCCCCCCCCCCCACCCCCCTCTATATTTGAAAAGTAATTCTTTTTGGTATTTACATTAGTAAAGGTTTTTTGTGGTATATCCACAAACTGAAAAAAAAACTGTTGTCAATTTCCCTTTATAAAAGTAAGTTACGTATTATGGTACCGTAAACGAATGGGCATGTCTAACATTTCCACATTTCTAACAGTATTACAGAGCATTTATACTTTAAAAAATGGAGTAAACTTTTCGCTCAAGATTTCAACAACCTACAAAATTTATTCTCTGGAATTCTCTCCGCAAGACTAAAAGTAGCAGCTAGTGGTTTCGACCCACCGACCTCTGGGTTATGGGCCCAGCGCGCTTCCGCTGCGCCAAGCTGCTCTTAAATTCAAACTGGAACCAAGAGAGATATGCTGAATTAACTGGTTCGACCATGGATTTGAACACGAACTACAAACATACAGACTCATAATGATCTTTTTGTTTAGAGATAGAGGCCGTGGCGTAATTTTGTCAAATCCGGGGGGGGGGGGGGAGTTGGAGCCAATTTTCCAAAACCAAGTGAAAATGATTTAAAATTCTACTTTAGCTACTTTTGGCTATCTTGGAAAGGGGTTAAGTTAGGAAAATGAAACTTTGGTACTTGTGCATTATCTGGTACACACCGCTATATGCTGTACGAGGAACTGTCAAACGGGCATTTGCAAGAGATAAATGGATGGCAAAGCGTAATTGCTAATTGCGTTTACAATATTTAAACTGTTGTTTTTTGGGGTTGGGGGGGGGGAGGTACCTAGGTTACGTTAGGTTATGTATTTAATATGGGTTGCAGCGGTAGCTAGCAACCTAGTAAGAGACGATCACGTCCAATGTTAAGAAATGTAAAAACCCATAGTTCCTAAAAAAGGAGTCAGATCGAATTCAAAAGTACACAATTAGAACCGCCTTGTCCGAAACCCCTAAAAAGGAAACTTACCGCCCTTTGGCTTGAACAGCAAGGGAAATATATTGGCTTGAAAATCAAGAAAAGTGGCAGCTACTACAACATTCTGCCTAAACGGGACATTTTTTTTTCTTTTTTTCTTTTTTTCTTCTTTTCCAGAGATAGCTTGGCACTGGAGCATCAGAGAGCGTGTTCAATTGCTCATTTTAAAGGACATTAATTGGGTTAAAAATCTATAGTAACTAATTACAGTAAAGAACGATCTCTCGCCCATATCAGGGTTGCAGCGGTATTATAACATTATAAATTATAAAAGGTTGAAATGTTCGAAGATTATAGAGTTAAAAATTTTCCCACACCGGGAATCGAACCCGAGCCTGTTAAGTGAAAGTTAACTATCCTAGCCACTAGACCATATGGAACCATAAAAAAGTATGATTTAAGAGCCATATGCATATTATTATTTCACCATACCAATTATAATCCGGGTTGCAGCGGTAGCTAGCAACCTAGTAAGAGACGATCACGTCCAATGTTAAGAAATATAAAAACCCATAGTTCCTAATCCGGGTTGCAGCGGTAGCTAGTATAATAAAGAACGACCTCTTGCCTATACTAAATTTTATACGCCACTTAATTATAATATAGGTTAGTAATTCAACAGATAGCTTGGCACTGGAACATCGTAGAGAGTTGTTCAATGGCTCATTTTAAAGAAAATTAATAGGGTTAAATTACATTAAAAGACGATCACTGAAATAACAAACCATTCCATACATTGGACTTAGTTAGCTTCTTGATTGTTTGAGTTTCGTCTCTTACTATTTAAAAGAAGAAAAAGCCGTAGGCTTTTTCCTGTTTGTATTTATAATTAAAAAACGAACTCAAGACCAAAGAAACTGAACACTGTGGCTCATTCATATTATCTTCATTATTTTAGCTAGAATTACATTAAAAGACGATCATTGTAATATGACAGTAAAGAACAAACTTCAAACCCATAGTAACTAAAAAAAGATTATAATTAATATTAAAGATTCTTTTCCACCGATAGCTTGGCATTGGAACATCGTAGAGAATTGTTCAATGGCTAATTTTAAAAGAAATCTCTAAATCTAGTGCCATTTGTACTTATTTTTTTTTATATTAAAGAATGAACTCAATCCCATAGTAATTGTTGAGAAATTTATAATATAGAACGAACGCTAGCTGATATTAAATAAAATATAAAATAATAGTTGTAGCCTTAGCTTTAGTGTTTGTATTATCATCGGTAAACTTTTCTAGGGTATCTACGCAAAGGATCCGGGTTGCAGCGGTAGCTACACGCAACACCAGTCCTACACGCAAGGATTCCCCCTTCCTCCTTAGTTATACAATAGTGGTATTAGTTATGGCATTAGTTGTATAACAGTATATAAATAGTGGTATACAAATTTACTTTTTTCACGTTTTGACACCCCCTAGGACCCCTGGGAAAAATTATAATCTCTTGCTTTTCGGATTGCATCTGTGTGCAATTATGCATTTACGATAATAGGGATTATTTTTCTGATGTAAACTTGAAGCGGCGTTGCTACTATAAAAAAAAAAAAAAAAAAAAAAAAAAAAAAAAACGCCTTGAGTATTACGAGTAGAATCAATTATAATAAAGAACGACCTCTTGCCTATACCAAATTTTATATGCCACTTAATTATGTATCCGGGTTGCAGCGGTAGCTAGCAACCTAGTAAGAGACGATCACGTCCAATGTTAAGAAATATAAAAACCCATAGTTCCTAACAGAGGAGTCAGGTTTAGGAAACTTTCTGTCCCTTGGCTTGAACAGCAAGGGAAATATATTGGCTTGAAAATCAAGAAAAGTGGCAGCTACTACAACATTCTGCCTAAATGAGATATTTTTTTTCTTTTCTTCTTTTTTTCTTTTCCACAGACAGCTTGGCACTGAAACATCGTAGAGGTTTGTTCAATAGCTCATTTTAAAGGAAATTAATTGGGTTAAAAACCTTTTTGTAACTAAAATAAATTATTTCTAAAAGAGAATAAATTTTTCCACCAAAAACTGCGTTTTCGATGTCTTTTCACACTCCAGTCTTTCAAACATAATCGTATACAAGCGGTAAGATTTGAACCCACGCCTCCGAAGAGACTGGTGGCTAACACCAGTGCCTTGGACCACTCGGCCAGGCTGCCTCTCATAAATAAATATATATGTGAATTTGGCTTGCAGCATTACAATAAAGAACGACACCTAGCTCATGTTAACTGAAACATTCCAGGTTGCAGCGGTAGCTAGCAACCTAGTAAGAGACGATCACGTCCAATGTTAAGAAATATAAAAACCCATAGTTCCTAACAAAGGAGTCAGATCAAAACAAAAAGTACACTATTAGAACCGCCTTGTCTGAAACCCCTGTATAGGAAACTTTCTGACCCTTGGCTTGAACAGCAAGAGAAATATATTGGATTGAAAATCAAGAAAATTGACTTCAACCACGTTATTCTCCCCAAACGGGATATTTTTTTCTCTTTTCTTTTTTTTCTTTTCCACAGATAGCTTGGCACTGGAACATCGTAGAGGGTTGTTCAATAGCTCATTTTAAAGTAAATTAATTGGGTTAAAAATCTATAGTAACTAAAATAAATTATTTCTAAAAGAGAATAAATTTTTCCACCAAAAACTGCATTTTTGATGTCTTTTCACACTGCAGTCTTTCAAACATAATCGTATACCAGTTACTACTTAAGAACGACAAAAATGTAAATGGTCTCATTCGTTAATTAGATAATGGTTAGATCAAAGCAAGCTGCACGCAAGTTAAAAAAAACAGTACTACACAGACAACAGAGATAGTATCTTGAAAAGAGAAAAGCAAAGGTATTCAACCGAAAAGGCGTATCGAGAAGTATATTAAAAGAACGAACCCTCGCTTATACTAACTCAAATCCTTTTTAAACAAAAGAACGATCTCTGGCCCATAGTAACTGATATAAGGTGGTTTATATTAAAAGACGATCAATAGAAGAACATTATAATAAAGATTACACAAAGGACCGATATAGTTCATCATAAATGGTATTTGTCAATTAGGTTTTTTATATAATTATCCATTATTATGTAAAATACAGTAATTTTTTGGGGGTTGTAACAAAAAATATATTTGTTAACTGAAACTACAATAAATCCTGAAAATTTCAAATCCGGGTTGCAGCGGTAGCTAGCAACCTAGTAAGAGACCATCACGTCCAATGTTAAGAAATATAAATACCCATAACTCCTAAAGAAAAGTTAGATCAAAACAAAAGTGCACCATTTGAACCGACATGTCCTAAACCCCTGTATAGGAAACTTTCTGTCATTTGACTTGAACAACAAGGGAAATATATTGGCTTGACAATCAAGAAAACTGGCAGCTACTACAGCACTCTGCCTATCTTTTTTCTTTCTTTCTTTTGCATAGTTAGTTTGATACTGGAACATCGTAGAGAGTTGTGTCTTGTCAAATTAGCTAATTAATTTCATATAATAAAGAACGACCTCTTGCCTATACTAAATTTTATATGCCACCTAATTATAGTATAGGTTAGTAATGCAACAGACAGCTTGGCACTGGAACATCGTACAGAGTTGTTCAATGGCTCATTTTAAAGGAAATTAATGGGGTTAAAATTATAATAAAGAACGACCTCTTGCCTATACTAAATTTTATACGTCACTTAATTATAGTATGGGTTAGTCATTCCACAGATAGCTTGGCACTGGAACTTCGTAGACAGTTGTTCAATGGCTCATTTTAAACATATTTTATATGAAAGATTGATCAATGACGTCAGAATCATATACCAGCGTTAGGATTTGAACCCACGCCTCCGAAGAGACTGGTGACTAACACCAGCTTCTTTGACCACTCGGCCACGCTGTTCCGGGTTGCAGCGGTAGCTAGCAACCTAGTAAGAGACGATCACGTCCAATGTTAAGAAATATAAAAACCCATAGTTCCTAAAAAAGGAGTCAGATCAAAACAAAAAGTACACCATTAGAACTGCCTTGTCCAAAACCCTTGTATAGGAAACTTTCTGTCATCCGGCTTGAGCAGCAAGGGAAATATATTGGCTTGAAAATCAAGAAAAGTGGCAGCTACTACAACATTCTGCCTAAACGGTATATTTTTTTTCTTTCTTGTTATTCAGAGATAGCTTTGCACTGGAACATCATAGAAAGTTGTTCAATGGCTCATTTTAAAGGAAATTAATTGGGTTAAAAACCATTTGTAACTTAAACAAATTTTAACAGGATAAATTTTTCCACTAAAAACTGTATTTTTGATGTCTTTCCATACTGCTGTCTTTTCAAAGACATTTGATTTTTTTTTTGAAGCAATCAAACAATTCGTGGTAAGGTTGTATTTTAAACTTTTATAATAAAGAACGACCTTTTGCCTATACTAAATTTTATAGGCCACTTAACTATAGTATAGGTAATATGTAGTATATAGTAACAAAAGTAAATCATTAGAACTACCATGTCTGAAACCCTACTTGATCAATAGTGAATGTCAGTCATCATAGTTTTATATTAGAGCTATGACGTGAATAGAAAAACACGAAATTATATTGTTGTTTCTGAAGACGTCATAAAATAATGCCATTGCGGCATGACGTCATGAAATAAAATCATTATGCCGTGACGTCATAATTACTATATAAGAAATTTCAAAACTGTAAATGGTCTCATTCATGAATACATAATGGTTAGATCAAAGCGAGCTACATGCAAGTTAAAAAAAACAGTACTACAAAAAAAACAGAGATAGTATCTTGAAAAGAAAAAAGCAAAGGTATTCAACCGACCAGGCGTATCGAGATGTAATAATTGAGAGAGCAAAACAAAACTGCAAGATGTGTTATCACAATACAATAAAGAACGACACCTTGCCCATGTTAACTAAATTACATTAAAAGACCATCATTGGAATAACAAACAATTACATACATTTGAATTAGTTAGCTATTTGATTGTTGAGGTTCGTGTCTTACTATTTCAAAGAGAAAAAGCCGTAGGCTTTTTCCTGTTTATAATAAAGAACGAACCTTAGCTCATAGTTTACATAAAGGATCCGGGTTGCAGCGGTAGCTAGCAACCTAGTAAGAGACGATCACGTCCAATGTTAAGAAATATAAAAACCCATAGCTCCTAAAAAAGGAGTCAGATCAAAACAAAAAGTACACCCTTAGAACCGCCTTGTCCGAAACCCCTGTATAGGAAACTTTCTGTCATTTGGCTTGAACAGCAAGGGAAATATATTGGCTTGAAAATCAAGAAAATTGACTTTAACCACGTTATTCTCCACAAACGGCATATTTTTTTCTTTCTCTTACTTTTTCTTTCTTTTCCACAGATAGCTTGGCACTGGATACAATAAAGAACGACCTTTTGCCTATATTATTTTATATTAAAGTTTTTTTATTTAGATCCGGGTTGCAGCGGTAGCTCGCAAACTAGTAAGAGACGATCACGTCCAATGTTTACAGTAAAGAACAAACCTTAGCCCATAGTAAAATCCGAGTTGCAGCGGTGTATAGCAACCTAGTAAGAGACTAAAAAAAAGTCAGATCAAAACAAAAAGTACACCATTAGAACCGCCTTGTCCGAAACCCGTATATAGGAAACTCTATATACCTTGGCTTGAACAGCAAGGGAAATATATTGGCTTGAAAATGAAGGAAAATGGCAGCTACTACAACATTCTGCATAAACAGGATATTTTTTTTTCTTTTTTTTCTTTTCCAAAGATATCTTGGCACTGGAACATCGTAGAGAGTTGTTCAATGGCTCATTTTAATGGAAATTATTACGGTTAAAAATCTTTTGTAACTAAAATAAATTATTTCTAAAAGAGAATAAATTTTTCCGCTAAAAACTGCATTTTTGCTTTCTTTTCATACTGCAGTCTTTTCAAAGATATTTGATTTTTGTACATAAATCATATTTTATATTAAAAGACGATCATTAGAATAATAAAAAACCATCGCATACATTGGACTTAGTTAGCTACTTGATTGTTTGAAGTTCGTCTCTTACTACTTCAAAGGAGAAAAAATATAATAAAGAACGAACACTAGCTCACAGGAATTGAAATAATAATTAATTGTAGTCCAGGTTGCAGCATACACAAACACATACTCATACAAACTGAAGGGGTTGCTAGCTATTGCTGTAACCACGATCTTTTCTTACATTTAAAGTTCTACCCATAAAATCCCATGACGAGTAGTAAAAACCAAACAAAAAAAAACCGATTCTGAATTTTCAGGTATTTTTCTAGTTTGAATTAAAATTTTTAAATTAATGCTCAGACAAAATAAACATTTTTGCAGTTTACACAGTAACTTTAGCTATTCTGAACTGATTTACATGAAAGAACGAACCTTAGCCCATAGTAGCAGAAATAAGAATATCTAGGTTGCAGCGGTAGCTAGCAACCTATTACATAATCCGGGTTTAAGTGGTATACACAAACAAAAACTTACACATACATCCGGGTTGCAGCGGTAGCTAGCAACCTAGTAAGAGACGATCACGTCCAATGTTAAGAAATATAAAAACCCATAGTTCCTAACAGAGGAGTCAGATCAAAACAAAAAGTACACCATTAGAACCGCCTTGTCCGAAACCCCTGTAAAAGAAACTTTCTGTCCCTTGGCTTGAACAGCAAGGAAAATATATTGGCATGAAAATCAAGAAAATTGACTTTAACCACGTTATTCTCCCCAAAAGGGATATTTTTTTCTTTTTTCTTTTTCTTTTCCACAGATAGCTTGGCACTGGAACATCGTAGAGGGTTGTTCAATAGCGCATTTTAAAGGAAATTAATTGGGTTAAAAATCTATAGTAACTAAAATAAATTATTTCTAAAAGAGAATAAATTTTTCCACCAAAAACTGCATTTTTGATGTCTTTTCACACTGCAGTCTTTCAAACATAATCGTATACCAGCGGTAAGATTTGAACCCACTCCTCCGAAGAGACTGGTGGCTAACACCAGTGTCTTGGACCACTCGGCCAGGCTGCCTCTCATAAATAAATATATATGTGAATTTGGGTTGCAGCAGTAGCTAGCAACCTAGTAAGAGACGATCAGTCCCATGCTAAGAAATATAACAAAACTCCTAAAAATAGAGTAAGATCAAAACAAAAGTACATCATTAGAACTACCTTGTCTGGAACCCTACTAGATAAATAATGAATGTCGTAGCTTTATATTAGAGCTATGAAGTGAATAGAAAAACACGAAATTATATTGTTGTTTCTGATGACGTCATGAAATAATATCATTGCGCCTTGACGTCAATAAAATCATTACGCCTTGACGTCATAATTACTACTTAAGAACGGCACAGATGTAAATTCTCTCATTCTTGATTAGAATAATGGTTAGATCGAAGCAAGCTATACGCAATTTGAAAAAACGGTACTACACAAACAACAGAGATAGTATCTTGAAAAGAGAAAAGCAAAGGTATTCAACCGACCAGGCGCATCGAGAAGTAAAAATTGAGAGAGCAAAACAAAGGTATTCAACCGACCAGGCGTTTCGAGAAGTAATAATTGAGAGAGCAAAACAAAGGTATTCAACCAACCAGACGCATCGAGAAGTAAAAATTGAGAGAGCAAAACAAAGGTATTCAACCGACCAGGCGTATCGAGAAGTAATAATTGAGAGAGCAAAACAAAACAGCAAGATGTGTTATCACAATGATGAAGATTATAGACATGCAAAAATTGAGACAGCCAAACAAAAGATCAAGGAGCGTTACTGGGGTGACAAAATCTATAATGAAAAAATTAAATTCTCTGCGAGGTTGTACCGAAGAACGCATAAGGACAAAGGGAAAAATTACATTCAAAAATACAAGAAGATGGCAAAAATGCAGGCTGATCTTCGTAAATTGAGAAACATTTTACGCATGTTTTACCAGGATCACGAAAAGTATTCAAAATTACAGATTAAAATTCTCTTTGACAGAGCGGATGCTGTTGAAATGTCGGCTAGAAATTCCTTGGCAAAGCTTCATAGTAATATCCAAAAGAAATGTTGTCAGTTTAATGAAAAGCTTCCAAGGTATGGATTGTCAACTGCGGAACAGTTTATAGATGCAATGGAAAATGTTTGACAACACAGTGAATATACGGAGGCTTACTTCTTTGAAAAATCGTATATTAAGTTTGGAAGGAGCAATTGCAGTTTATGTAGCAGCAATAAAAACATATATACAAGCATACCTATCAACAGCGAAGGAAAAGCAATGTTTTTCAATTATGGCGAAAACGAGCCTGTTAGGGTTATTAGTATATGTGTTTGTAAGACTAATGATTTAGAACAAATTCCTGGAACACCGACTCAAGAAAAAAGCATTTCTAACTGTGTTTTAAACAGTCCTTTTAGTTCTACTGAATATTTGGCAAAAAATTCTCTGTGTAGTAGAACAAACTGTCCTGAAAAGTACGAGACAACTATTGAAAAAATGCTCTAAAACTAGATCTGACAAGGAAATTATGATGGCTGAAGTCACCTATAACAATCTGAGTAATCATTCAAAACCAAAAATTGGGCAGCAGGTTACTTGGCAATGTCACCCTGATATCTGCAAGCTCTATCCGACGGATATCGAATTATGTCAAATTCTTTTTGATATCCTTGAAAATAATATAGCATTAAAATTTTCAACTGACAGAGTGGCTAATTTCTACCTTGGCGGCTTGGATTATTGTGAAATCAATTACAGGGACACAAGAAAGCATGGGCATTCGTTATACTGTAGCCCAAATGAGGGATGTCAGAGCTATTTGCGTTCTCTAAGGGCACTAGCTCCACATTTTCCTGTCTTGAACTGTTTCATTAATAGCGTATATAAGGCAGTATCAAAATGTAAGATTATACAACATATTAATCTACTAAAAGTCGAGGGCTCGTACAAGGAACTAAGTCATTACATAGAAGAAGTGTCAAGTAGACTCTGTCGTAATAATAGTCAAGACTTCATTTACGGTGATAGCAATATTAGAGTTTCTGTGGATGAAAATACAATAATAAAATTATTTGGTGAGAGCCTTGATAAGGTAGCTAACATTAGGGATGTATACCCCACAATGCATTGTGACAGTTGTGAGCAGATAAATTTCAAATAAGATATAATAAAGATCGAACTCTTCCCTATACTAACTTGCATACCCAACTTCACTGTAGTTAAGATTACAGTATTTATATTATACATCATTATAAATTATAAAAGGTTCAAATGCTCGAAGATTATAGAGTTAAAAAATTTCCCACATCGGGAATCGAACCCGAGCCTGTTAAGTGAAAGTTAACTATCCTAGCTACTAGACCATATTTAACCATAAAGAAGTATGATTTAAGAGCCATATGCATATTATTATTTCACCATACCAATTATAATAAGGCCAAAACCAAATCGTCTACTTGCAACCTTACTTTTGACACATTAGTTAAATCTTCATCAGGCTTAAAAAATGTTTTGCTAGTTTTACATGAAAGAACAAACCTTAGCCCATAGTAGCAGAAATAAGAATATCTAGGTTGCAGCGGTAGCTAGCAACCTATTACATAATCCTGGTTTAAGTGGTAGCTAGTTACAATAAGGAACGAACTGAACCCATCGTAACTTAAGTATTAAATCAAACAGTTCGTTGTCATAATAAAGAGCTGTGTAATGGCTCATTTTAAAGAAAACTACTGTATATAGAAACCTTTTGTAATTAACAAACTCAATTATTATTATAAAACAAATTGTTACGACATGGTAAAGAACTAACTCATGGCGATAGTAACTAATTTAATTTTGAAAAGAAAGAATTACGGCGGAAACCTAAATGGTAGCATAAGTAAGCTACATTTCTTAAGAACTGCCCACCGGAATTTGAACTCAGATCACCGGATTCAAAGTCTTATGTTTTTTACCACTACACCAAGAAACGTTCATTTAATAAAGAATTTTAACGGTATATGATAACTTAAATACCGAACTAAGTGCTAACCACTACACCAAGAAACATTCATATAAAAAAGAATTTTAAAAGTATATGATAATTTAAAGACCGAACTCTAACCGTCAGTATTGTCAATCAGTTCGTTACATAAAGGGTCGATACTGTAAATGGGTTTTTTGTAAGTATCATCCGTATCATGGTTTTAATGATAGCTGAATTACATTTTAAAGAAATTGACCCCGGGTAGCCTTGAACCACCAACCCTTCGCTTAACAGCCGATCGTGTTAGCCCCTTACACCACGACGTCATCAGGTAAAATTGTATCCGGGTTGCAGCGGTAGCTAGCAACCTAGTAAGAGACGATCACCTCCAATGTTAAGAAATATAAAAACCCGTAGCTCCTAAAAAAAGAGTCAGATCAAATCAAAAAGTACACCATTAGAACCGCCTTGTCCAAATCCTCCATAAAGGAAACTTACTGCCCTTTGGCTTGAATAACAAAGAAAATATATTGGCTTGAAAATCAAGAAAATAGACTTTTACCACGTTATTCTCCCCAAACGGGATATTTTTTTCTTTTTTCTTTTCCACAGATAGCTTGGCACTGGAACATCGTAGAGGGTTGTTCAATAGCTCATTTTAAAGGAAATGAATTGGGTTAAAAATCTATAGTAACTAAAATAAATTATTTCTAAAAGAGAATAAATTTTTCCAATAAAAACTGTATTTTTGCTGCAGTGACGTCATAATTACTATATAAGAAACGTCAAAACTGCAAATGGTCTCTTTCATGAATACATAATGGTTAGATCAAAGCAAGCTGCACGCAAGTTAAAAATCAGTACTAAAAAATCAAGAAAAGTGGCAGCTGCTACAACATTCTGCCTAAACGGGATATTTTTTTTCTCTTTTCTTTGTTTCCAGTATAATAAAGATCAAACTCTTCCCTATACTAACTTGCATATGCAACTTTACTATAGTTAAGATTACAGTATTTATATTTTTTTTTACATTAAAAGACGATCACTGAAATTTATAATAAAGAACGACATCTTGCCTATACTAAATTTTATACGCCACCTAATTATTATAGTATAGGTTAGTAATTCAACAGATAGCATGGCACTGGAACATTGTAGAGAGTTGTTCAATGGCTCATTTTAAAGGAAATTAATGGGGTTAAAAACCTTTTGTAATTAAAACAAATTATTTTTATTACATTAAGAAATTTTAATTATTTTCCTAAAGAAATTACAGTAAAGAACAAACTTCCAGCCCATATCCGGGTTGCAGCGGTAGCTAGCAACCTAGTAAGAGACGATCACGTCCAATGTTAAGAAATATAAAAACCCATAGTTCCTAAACAAGGAGTCAGATCAAAACAAAAAGTACACCATTAGAACCGCCTTGTCCGAAACCCCTGTATAGGAAACTTTCTGTCCCTTGGCTTGAACAGCAAGGGAAATATATTGGCTTGAAAATCACGAAAATTGACTTTAACCACGATTTTCTCCCCAAACGGGATATTTTTTTCTTTTTTTTTCTTTTCCACAGATAGCTTGGCACTGGAACATCGTAGAGGGTTGTTCAATAGCTCATTTTAAAGGAAATTAATTGGGTTAAAAATCTATAGTAACTAAAATAAATTATTTCTAAAAGAGAATAAATTTTTCCACCAAAAACTGCATTTTTGATGTCTTAATAAAGATCGAACTCTTCCCTATACTAACTTGCATACGCAACTTCACTATAGTTAAGATTATAGTATTTATATTATGCATCATTATAAATTATAAAAGGTTCAAATGTTCGAAGATTATAGAGTTAAAAATTTTCCCACCTCGGGAATCGAACCCGAGCCTGTTAAGTGAAAGTTAACTATCCTAGCCACTAGACCATATTGAACCATAAAGAAGTATGATTTTAGAGCCATATGCGTATTATTATTTCACCATACCAATTATAATAAGGCCAAAACAAAATCGTCGACTTGCAACCTTACTTTTGACACATTAGTTAAATCTTCATCAGGCTTAAAAAATGTTTTGCTAGTTTTACATGAAAGAACGAACCTTAGTCCATATCCGGGTTGCAGCGGTAGCTAGCAACCTAGTAAGAGACGATCACGTCCAATGTTAAGAAATATAAAAACCCATAGTTCTTAAAAAAAAGAGTCAGATCAAAACAAAAAGTACACCATTAGAACCGCCTTGTCCGAAACCCCTGCATAGTAAAATTTCTGTCCCTTGGCTTGAACAGCAAGGGAAATATATTGGCTTGAAAATCAAGAAAAGTGGCAGCTACTACAACATTCTGCCTAAACGGGATATTTTTTTCTTTTTTTTTTCTTTTTTTTCTTTTTTCTTTTCCACAGATAGCTTGGCACTGGAACATCGTAAAGGGTTGTTCAATAGCGCATTTTAAAGTAAATTAATTGGGTTAAAAATCTATAGTAACTAAAATAAATTATTTCTAAAAGAGAAAAAATTTTTCCACCAAAAACTGCAATTTTGATGTCTTTTCACACTGCAGTCTTTCAAACATAATCGTATACCAGCGGTAAGAATTGAACCCACGCCTCTGAAGAGACTGGTGGCTAACACCAGTGCCTTGGACCACTCGGCCAGGCTGCCTCTCATAAATAAATATATATGTGAATTTGGGTTGCAGCAGTAGCTAGCAACCTAGTAATAGACGATCAGTCCAATGCTAAGAAATATAAAAACCCAAAACTCCTAAAAATAGAGTCAGATCAAAACAAAAGTACATCATTAGAAATACCTTGTCTGAAACCCTACTAGATAAATAATGAACGTCATCATAGTTTTATATTAGAGCTATGACGTGAATAGAGTTACGTCATAATTAGTATATAAGAAAGGCAAAACTGAAAATTCTCTCATTCTTGATTAGAATAATGGTTAGATCAAAGCAAGCTATACGCAATTTGAAGAAAGAGTACTACACAAACAACAGAGCTAGTATCTTGAAAAGAGAAAAGCAAAGGTATTCAACCGACCAGGCGTATCGAGAAGTAAAAATTGAGAGAGCAAAACAAAGGTATTCAACCGACCAGGCGTATCGAGAAGTAATAATTGAGAGAGCAAAAGAAAACAGCAAGATGTGTTATCACAATGATGAAGATTACCGAAACAAACATAAGAAAAAAGTTGCTACCAGAATAATGGGTAGATACTGGGGTGACAAAAGCTATAATGAAAAAATTAAATTCTCTGCGAGGTTGCACCGAAGAACGCATAAGGACAAAGGGAAAAATTACATTCAGAAATACAAGAAGATGGCAAAAATGCAGGCTGATCTTCGTAAATTGAGAAACATTTTACGCATGTTTTACCAGGATCACGAAAAGTATTCAAAATTACAGATTAAAATTCTCTTTGAAAGAGCGGATGCTGTTGAAAAGTCGGCTAGAAATTCCTTGGCAAAGCTTCATAGTAATATCCAAAAGAAATGTTGTCAGTTTAATGAAAAGCTTCCAAGGTATGGATTGGCAACTGCGGAACAGTTTACAGATGCAATGGAAAATGTTCGACAACACAGTGAATATACGGAGGCGTACTTCTTTGAAAATTCGTATATTAATTTGGAAGGAGCAATTGCAGTTTATGTAGCAGCAATAAAAACATATATACAAGCATACCTATCAACAGCGAAGGAAAAGCAATGTTTTTCAATTATGGCGAAAACGAGCCTGTTAGGGTTATTAGTAAATGTGTTTGTAAGACTAATGATTTAGAACAAATTCCTGGAACACCGACTCAAGAAAAAAGCATTTCTAACTGTGTTTTAAACAGTTCTTTTAGTTCTACTGAATATTTGGCAAAAAATTCTCTGTGTAGTAGAACAAACTGTCCTGAAAAGTACGAGACAACTATTGAAGAATGCTCTGAATCTAGATCTGACAAGGAAATTATGATGGCTGAAGTCACCTATAACAATCTGAGTAAACATTCAAAACCAAAAATTGGGCAGCAGGTTACTTGGCAATGTCACCCTGATATCTGCAAGCTCTATCCGACGGATATTGAATTATGTCAAATTCTTTTTGATATCCTTGAAAATAATATAGCATTAAAATTTTCAACTGACAAAGTGGTTAATTTCTACCTTGGCGGCTTGGATTATTGTGAAATCAATTACAGGGACACAAGAAAGCATGGGCATTCGTTATACTGTAGCCCAAATGAGGGATGTCAGAGCTATTTGCGTTCTCTAAGGGCACTAGCTCCACATTTTCCTGTCTTGAACTGTTTCATTAATAGCGTATATAAGGCAGTATCAAAATGTAAGATTATACAACATATTAATCTACTAAAAGTCGAGGGCTCGTACAAGGAACTAAGTCATTACATAGAAGAAGTGTCAAGTAGACTCTGTCGTAATAATAGTCAAGACTTCATTTACGGTGATAGCAATATTAGAGTTTCTGTGGATGAAAATACAATAATAAAATTATTTGGTGAGAGCCTTGATAAGGTAGCTAACATTAGGGATGTATACCCCACAATGCATTGTGACAGTTGTGAGCAGATAAAGACAAAATACCAATTGAAGAGTCTAAGATCCCTTTCAAATAAGAAAGGTTTTGATGTAATGATGGCCACGATTTTAGAACACCTACAACAGGACATACCCAAAGATGACAGAGAACAACTAATTCAATGTACAGGTTGGAAAGAGGATGTCATAGATTCATTCTTTGTCTGTGATTACTGTGCTGGGAAAATGTTGAAAAGTCAGGAGAATGTCCGATCAGTATTAAATAACCTTCATATAGACTGTACACCGGAATGTATAAAGTGTTTAAATAATTTTGAAATGGCAATGATTCGATTTGTAATGCCTTGTCTTACGATCGTCAGATTAGGGCAAGTAACTGCATTGAAGAGACCTAGAACAGAACTTGTTGACGCTCTTAAGGGGAGAATAGTATATCTACCTGTTGATGTGCAAGCAAATGCAGATATTCAGCCTGAAAAACTTCTTAACATTGATAGTTTTGTAGTCATTGTCAATGGTCAGCCTACTTACAACAAGAATGTTTGGACTGCACTAATAGATCTGAGAAAAGTCCATGAAGCTCTGTTGTGGTTAAGAGAGAACAACAGTCTCTATAAAACAATACATGCATACACCCTAGAAGATTTAAAAAAAATACTTGAAGCCCGTCTTGCTGAAAAAGCGGTTGGTGTTGATAATTTACCTGAAATACCGGAAGCTGCAATCCTTCAGAAACTGACAGAAAGTGCAAAATCTACATTGGTTGAAAATTTTTCTGTCCAGCCTCTCAATTCAGCGGTTCCAAAATATATAATAAAGAACGACCTCTTGCCTATACTAAATTTTATACGCCACTTAATTATAGTATAGGTTAGTAGTTCAACAGATAGCATGGCACTGGAACATCGTAGAGAGTTGTTCAGTGGCTCATTTTAAAGGAAATTAATGGGGTTAAAAACATTTTGTGATTAAAACAAATTATTTTTATTACATTAAGAAATTTTAATTATGTTCCTTAAGAAATCATCATAAGTAAAAATTTCTCATGCGGAAATTGAACTCAAGCCTGCTGGGTGAGAACTATCCCAACCTCTAGACCATATAGGATATATTAAAATATCCGATTAATGAAGTTTATTTTAAAGAACAAATTATAAACCTAGTTAGCTGCCTGATTATTTGAGGATCGTCTCTTACTATTCCAAAGAAGAAAAAGCCGTAGGCGTTTTCCTGTTTGTAATTTATTTTATAATAAAGATGTCAATATAAAACTAACAGAAATTAATTAAAAAAACTGTTTCCAAAAAATAAGTTTTTTTCAAAGAAAAGTAAAGAACTCCATTAAACCAAAAATGGGCAAAATTAAATCAAATAATCTACCAACCGTGGAACTACGACAAATCAGATCGATAAATAAATGAAACCCCAACCGAACAGAAAGTACAATAAATACTCGAGTGAAATTCAAAACCAGCAGAAATTAACATGAGTTGGGCTCAAAACCCCTCTGACTTTCCAAGGCCAGAACATAATTTTTACTTCACTTAAAAAACTACAATTTGATATACATTGTCAGTTTAATATGAATATACTAATATTTAGTAGTCAAAATGTTAGCATTATTTGATTTATCACAGTTATAAAAGTAAAAACTTTGATATTTTTTCAGTAAAGTTAAAATTATGTTCTGGCCTTTAGAGGGCATAGGGGGTTTTGAGCCCAACTTATGTTAATATCTGCTCGTTTTTAGTTTGACTCAGTTATTTATTATTATTTTTGTTCGTTTTGGGTTTCATTTATTTATCGATGCTGATTTGCGGTAGTTTCCCGCTTGGTAGGTTATTTAGAGCTAGTATAGAATTATATCTATAGAAATGAATTACATTTTTTTGCACAATTAGCAGAGCACACTGAAGTTGAATTAGCCTTAAATTTTGACTTAAAACGTTTCATATTGACCATTTCTGTTAGAATAGAATTTCAAAGGTTTAATATATGATGATAAGAAAAGAGGGCAAAGTCGCAGTTTAGTTCCTCCTGTAGTTTACGCCGCAGGAGCCCGCTGGTGAAGGTGTAGGTTTTTTCTTCTTTGCAAAACAATTTATTTCAGCAGAAACAAAGAAGAAGCCCATTTGCGGCATTCTGTGGGACCCCAAGGTCCAGTACTAGTATCAGATCCCACGAGTGGCAGTTTACGCTCGTCAAGTTCTGGCTGTACCAGCCACGTGCCCCAGCTAAACGGCTTTTTAGCACGACAGGACTGATAGTGACTGCAAAAAGATCAATGGCCCCAGGCAGAGTGAACAAACTGACTTTTGTTACATCAATTGTAACTGAAGTGATGTAACCGCTGATTGAAAAATTGTTGGTGTTGTTAAGCCATGGTATCTGATTTGTATACAGTGTTTTTTCGATGTTGTTATTTGTTTTTTTTTTCACTTCTTTTTCGTATGTATTTGATGAACAGGAGATGTTTGAACTTACACACATTTATACACACATTAGCCCAAATTATTAAAAAGAAGGAAATGACTAAACACGGGATTTTATAGGAACAATGCGATGTTAAACATAAACACAACATAGGTTTCCCTGGGTCTAGTGGCCAAAAATGAGACTTCTTCTTGGTCTGATCGACGGTGAACATAAACACTTTCCGCACGGCCCAAAAAATTCTTGTTTTGTCATATTGTTCTTGTACGTTTTTAGCCAATCATTTAAAAATCCTTTCTAAAATCGAGGTTGAACGTGCTTGGTGAAGTGGAATTTTTATTATTATTTTTAATTAGAAAAATCGGCGCACCGTGGCGCGCTGCCGGTCTAAAATCGGCGGCGCGCCGCCAAAAAATTTCCCGCCGGCGCCGCCGCCGATACTGAATCACCCATTCGCCGCCGTCATTTCGGCGTGGCGCGGCTTCGGGGAATAGTGTCAAAAAACTTAGGCAGGAGAAAAAACTAAGGGGACAAGGATGTCCTTTCCCCTCAATTACCGTCATTAAAACTAGCACACAGGCTTCATTGCACAGTGAAGTTTGAAGGTTCAATTCAAAACTGTTGATCATTCAAGTTAAATTTTTGGTTGATTTCTAGTTGAAAAGTTTTTACTTTTAGTTAATTTGTTTTCGCAATAATCTTTTACTTTCAAGATGAGTAGCCGATTTATGAAACTTACTAAGAGGGTCTGGAGGGGGATTATATGTAAGGGTTCTTATAAACCTCCAGTTAAAGACTTTAGAACAAAATTATTGCTATGGTACCCTTTTATGCTTCCAAACTCTTTCACTTAACAAGTGGCACCAAAAATGCCATTTTTAGTGCTATATGGCACTTATGGACGATAAAATTGATAAGAAGCACGTAGTTACGAGTAATAGGTACAAAATAAGCCTCCCCGGGATGTTTTAAAAAATGAGTGCATACCATTTGCGAAAATAGTGGATTATCTGAAAAGTAATCAAAAGAAGGGACAAACCATGATTTAAAATAAGAAATCCAAGCTAGAATCGACCGGATGATAGTCTAATTTGAATCCCAGTGCTGTAAAAACAGATCCGTGCCCTTAATAATGTAATTTAATATATTAGTGTTTGTAGGAATTTATTTGTGTAGCTTATTAAGAGGGCCTGGAGGAGGAACATGCGGGAGGTGTTCTTGCAAACCTCCAGTTAAGGGTTTTGGCCCATAATTATTACAATGATACCATTTTATACTTCCATGATTTTCCCCTTAAGAAGTGGTACCAAAAGTGTTGTTTTCAGTGCTTACTTTAGAATGGTAGAATTGATAAAAAGAAAGTAGATATGAGCAAAAGTTTTCCAATGAGCCGTTAAACATCATTCTAAAAAGTTCTGGTAGCTACATAAAGGAGCGATCTGAAAATTAGTAAATAACAAACAACAGCATGTAATTGAATAGCTTAGTTGCCTGATTTTCTGTGGTTTTTTAATTTAAAACACGAGACAGAGTATAGTTGAAAACAAAGGGGGTAAAAAATTCCTTCGACCTGGATTTGAACCAGCGACATACGTCCGTTTGCCGTCCGACGACTCTACCAACTGAGCTACCAATGGCTTACACTATTATCTGACTAAATATTATATCATGTATATCCGGGTTGCAGCGGTAGCTAGCAACCTAGTAAGAGACGATCACGTCCAATGTTAAGATATATAAAAACCCATAACTCCTAAGAAAAAGGTCAGATCAAAACAAAAAGTACTCCATTAGAACTGCCATGTCTGAAACCCCTGTATAGGAAATTTTCTGTCACTTGGATTGAACAGCAATGGAAATATATTGGCTCGAAAATCAAGAAAATTGACTTTAACCACGTTATTTTCCACAAACGACATATTTTTTGCTTTCTCTTTTTTTTCTTTTCCACAGATAGCTTGGCACTGGATCATCGTAGAGAGTTGTTCAATGGCTCATTTTAAATGAAATTAATTGGGTTAAATTATAAGAGAAGATCACGTCCAATGTTAAGAAATATAAAACCCCCTAACTTCTAAAAAAAAAGAGTCAAATCAAAACAATAAGTACACCATTAAAACCGCCTTGTTTGAAACCCCAATGAAGGAAACTTACCGCCCTTTGGCTTGAATAACAAAGAAAATATATTGGCTTGAAACTCAAGAAAATTGACTTTAACCACGTTATTCTCCACAAACGGGATATTTTTTTTTCTTTCCGCTTTTTCTTTCTTCTCAGCTAGCTGGGCACTGGAAAATCATAGAGAGCTGTATAATAGCTCATTTTAAAGGAAATTGCTACATCTAGTGCCTTTTTTAGTTAAAAATAAAATGGTTTTTATATATAATAAAGAACGAACTCTTTCCTATACTAAATAAGCCACTATTTTTATTAAGGTTATATGACTTTTAGGGGTTGCTTCCCCCTTTTTTCGGTGATGGTATCCGGGTTGCAGCAGTAGCTAGCAACCTAGTAAGAGACGATCACGTCCAATGTTAAGAAATACAAAAACCCATAGTTCCTAAAAAAGGAGTCAGATCAAAACAAAAATTACACCATTAGAACCGCCTTGTCCGAAACCCCTTTATAGGAAACTTTCTGTCCCTTGGCTTTAACAGCAAGGGAAATATATTGGCTTGAAAATCAAGAAAATTGACTTTAACAACGTTATTCTCCCCAAACGGGATATTTTTTTCTCTTTTCTTTTTTTGTATCCAGAGATAGCTTGGCACTGGAACATCGTAGAGGGTTGTTCAATAGCTCATTTTAAAGGAAATTAATTGGGTTAAAAACCTTTTGTAACTAAAATAAATTATTTCTAAAAGAGAATAAATTTTTCCACCAAAATATAATAAAGAACGACCTCTTGCCTATACTAAATTTATAGACCACTGAACTATAGTATAGGTTAGTAAGGTTTACATAAAGGACTGATTATAATAAAGAACGAACGCTTGCTCATAGTAACTGAAATATTAATTAAAAGTAGTATATACATAAAGGATCGATCTGAAAATTAGTAAATAACAAACAACAGCATGTAATTGAATAGCTTAGTTGCCTGATTTTCTGTGGTTTTTTAATTTAAAACACGAGACAGAGTATAGTTGAAAACAAAGGTGGTAAAAAATTTCTTCGACCTGGATTTGAACCAGCAAAATACGTCCCGTTTGCCGTCCGACGACTCTACCAACTGAGCTACCAAAGGCTTACACTATTATTGGACTAAATATTATATCATGTATATCCGGGTTGCAGCGGTAGCTAGCAACCTAGTAAGAGACGATCACGTCCAATGTTAAGATATATAAAAACCCATAACTCCTAAGAAAAAGATCAAATCAAAACAAAAAGTACTCCATTAGAACTGCCATGTCTGAAACCCCTGTATAGGAAATTTTCTGTCACTTGGATTGAACAGCAATGGAAATATATTGGCTCGAAAATCAAGAAAATTGACTTTAACCACGTTATTTTCCACAAACGACATATTTTTTCTTTCTCTTTTTTTTTCTTTTCCACAGATAGCTTGGCACTGGATCATCGTAGAGAGTTGTTCAATGGCTCATTTTAAAGGAAATTAATTGTGTTAAATTATAAGAGACGATCACGTCCAATGTTAAGAAATATAAAACCCCCTAACTCCTAAAAAAAAAATCAAATCAAAACAAAAAGTACACCATTAAAACCGCCTTGTTTGAAACCCCAATGAAGGAAACTTACCGCCCTTTGGCTTGAATAACAAAGAAAATATATTGGCTTGAAACTCAAGAAAATTGACTTTAACCACGTTATTCTCCACAAACGGGATATTTTTTTTTCTTTCCGCTTTTTCTTTCTCCTCAGCTAGCTGGACACTGGAAAATCATAGAGAGCTGTATAATAGCTCATTTTAAAGGAAATTGCTACATCTAGTGCCTTTTTTAGTTAAAAATAAAATGGTTTTTATAGTAGAATCAATTTTGTCAAAAAAATTGCATTTTTTTGTATCAGGAACCAAACTTTTTTGCCTTAACCCGTAAAGTACGTATCTCTATATTGTTGTCCTGTATTTCCAATGAAAATTATTCAAAATTTTCCGGGTTGCAGCAGTAGCTAGCAACCTAATAAAAGGCGATCATGCCTCATTGTAAAATTACATTAAAAGACGATCACTGAAATAAAAAACCATTCCATACATTGGACTTAGTTAGCTACTTGATTGTTTGAGTTTCGTCTCTTACTATTTAAAAGAAGAAAAAGCCGTAGGCTTTTTCCTGTTTGTATTTATAGTTAAAAAACGAACTCAAGCCCAAAGAAACTGAACCCTGTGGTTCATTCATATTATCTTCATTATTTTAGCTAGAATGTAAATAAACAAGTTTCTTTTTTTTATATTAAAGGACAAACTAAAGCTTTGCAGCAAAAATTTAAGTGAGTAAAACCTAATATTATTAACCACCCTTTGGCTGTATTGACGTCATTTTAGCTGAACAGATTAAGTGCAGAGAGTAAACTGATAAAACAAAATTAAGTACAGTTTTGAAGTCGTTTTTTTTATCTATTTTTCCCAAACTATTTTAATTTTAAAATAACCAAGAAATACAAGCCAACAGAGATTTTTCTAAAAGTTTTTCAAGGAGGCACACTTGTGCCTCTATAAAGACGCGACCCACCACAATGTTAAGCGATTTCAGGTCCTAGAGGTCGCAGAGAGACGGCGGTAATCGCATTTTGTAGCCCAAGCTCAAACTAAGAAACTTGAAAAATTTCATCCTCCTCCGACTTTATCTTCATGGGGTAAACTGGACCGGAAGTTTCGACCCTACCACCACAGCCCCCCTTTAACGTTGTCCGATTGGGCTGAAATTTAAACGTTAAGCTTTTCTAGGGCTCGGGAGCTTATCCTCGAAATTTCAGCTCAATCCGATCACTCCTTCCCGGTTTTCAAAAAACCAAATATAGCCACTTAAAATTCATTCTCATCATTTCTTTTTTTTTCTTAGCCACGCCTACAGGCCACAGTTGGCAACGGATCCGGTTGAATGAGGACTCATTCGAAGCTGAATTGGACCTGTT
The DNA here is from genome assembly GCF_049724085.1 of Artemia sp. Qi Xiang Cuo. NCBI lineage: Eukaryota > Metazoa > Arthropoda > Branchiopoda > Anostraca > Artemiidae > Artemia > Artemia sp. Qi Xiang Cuo. The sequence continues at coordinate 41,464,698 of NC_142811.1, read as the reverse complement.
AGGGCCTTTTGATATTTTCAGACCGAAAAAATTATCCCCCGAATTTACATTTACGAAAAAGCTTAGTTTTTTTCAAATAATACACATAAACAGGTTAGACATGCTTTGTTATGAAAATATCTGCGCGTCAATTTTCATAACAAAGCATGTATAACCTGTTTATGTGTATTATTTGAAAAAGACTACGTTTTCTAAAGAGTTAAAGATATAATAAAGAACGACCTCTTGCCTATACTAAATTTTATACGCCAATTAATTATAGTGTAGGTTAGTAATTCAACAGATCGCTTCGCACTGGAACATCGTATAGAGTTGTTCAATGGCTCATTTTAATCCGGGTTGCAGCGGTAGCTAGCAACCTAGTAAGAGACGATCACCTCCAATGTAAAAAAATATAAAACCCCTAACTCCTAAAAAAAGAATCAGATCAAAACAAAAAGTATACCATTAGAACCAGCTTGTCCGAAACCCCTATTAAGGAAACTTACCACCCTTTGGCTTGAATAACAATTATAATAAAGAACAGACTCTAGCCAATAGTAACTTAAATATTTTATATTACATTAAAAGACGATCACTGAAATAACAAACCATTCCATACATTGGACTTAGTTAGCTACTTGATTGTTTGAGTTTCGTCTCTTACTATTTAAAAGAAGAAAATGCCGTAGGCTTTTTCCTGTTTGTATTTATAGTTAAAAAACGAACTCAAGTCCAAAGAAACTGAACACTGTGGTTCATTCATATTATCTTCATTATTTTAGCTAGAATGTAAATAAACAAGTTTCTTTTTTAAATTTTAAATTGAAAAGATAGTGCTTTTAATTCTACATATAAAAAGTTCTCCCCGACGGGGAATCGAACCCCTTTCTACCAGGTAACAAGTGGTTATACTTACCATTAGACTGTCGAAGACTTATAAAATTAAATTTACATATAAGATATGATAATAATTTTTTATAATAAAGAACGACCTCTTGCCTATACTAAATTTTACCTTGTCTGAAACCTTACTAGATAAATAATGAATGTCGTCATAGTTTTATATTAGAGCTATGACGTGAATAGAATCCGGGTTACAGCGGTAGCTAGCAACCTAGTAAGAGACGATCACCTCCAATGTTAAGAATTATAAAACCCCCCAACTCCTAAAAAAAGAGTCAGATCAAAACAAAAAGTACACCATTAGAACCGCCTTGTCCGAATCCTCTATAAAGTAAACTTACCGCCCTTTGGGTTGAATAACAAAGAAAATATATTGGCTTGAAAATCAAGAAAATAGACTTTTACCACGTTATTCTCCACAGAATCCGGGTTGCAGCGGTAGCTAGCAACCTAGTAAGAGACGATCACGTCCAATGTTAAGATATATAAAAACCCATAGCTCCTAAAAAAGGAGCCAGATAAAAAAAAAAAGTACACCATTAAAACCACCTTGTCCGAAAACCCTTTATAGGAAACTTTCTGTCCTTCGGCTTGAACAGTATTGGAAATATATTGGCTTGAAAATCAAGAAAATTGACTTTAACCACGTTATTCTCCCCGAACGGGATATTTTTTTCTTTTTTTTTTCTTTTTTTGTATCCAGAGATAGCTTGGCACTGGAACATCGTAGAGGTTTGTTCAATAGCTCATTTTAAAGGAAATTAATTGGGTTAAAAACCTTTTGTAACTAAAATAAATTATTTCTAAAAGTGAATAAATTTTTCCACCAAAAACTGCTTTTTTGATGCAGTGACGTCATAATTACTATATAAGAAACGTCAAAACTGTAAATGGTCTCATTCATGAATACATAATGGTTAGATCAAAGCAAGCTACACGCAAGTTAAAAAATCAGTACTACAAAAAAAACAGAGATAGTAATCCAGGTTGCAGCGGCAGTCCGGGTTGTACAATAAAGAACGACACCTAGCCCATGTTAAAAGAAACATAACTAGGGATTATGTAATTTCCATCAGTATCATGGCTGCAGAGGTGTCTGAAACCTAGTAAAGAACAAACCATTACAAAAAGAACATTTCATGTTAAAGATTGATCATTGATGCCATAATCATAGTTTCTAGCCAGGTTGTCTCTTACTATACCAAAGAAGAAAAAGCCGTGGGTTTTCTCCTGTTTGTAATCATCCGGGTTGCAGCGGTAGCTAGCAACCTAGTAAGAGACGATCACGTCCAATGTTAATAAATATAAAAACCCATAGTTCCTAAAAAAGGAGTCAGATCAAAACAAAAAGTACACCATTAGAACCGCCTTGTCCGAAACCCCTGTATAGGAAACTTTCTGTCCCTTGGCTTGAACAGCAAGGGAAATATATTGGCTTGAAAATCGAGAAAATTGACTTTAACCACGTTATTCTCCCCAAACGAGATATTTTTTTCTTTTTTTTTTCTTTTTTGTATCCAGAGATAGCTTGGCACTGGAACATCGTAGAGGGTTGTTCAATAGCTCATTTTAAAGGAAATTAATTGGGTTAAAAATCTATAGTAACTAAAATAAATTATTTCTAAAAGAGAATAAATTTTTCCAATAAAAACTGTATTTTTAATGCAGTGACGTCATAATTACTATATAAGAAACGTCAAAACTGTAAATGGTCTCATTCATGAATACATAATGGTTAGATCAAAGCAAGCTACACACAAGTTAAAAAATCAGTACTAAAAAATCAAGAAAAGTGGCAGCTACTACAACATTCTGCCTAAACGGGGTATTTTTTTTCTCTTTTCTTTGTTTCCAGTATATAATAAAGATCAAACTCTTCCCTATACTAACTTGCATACGCAACTTTACTATAGTTAAGATTAAAGTATTTATCCGGGTTGCAGCGGTAGCTAGCAACCTAGTAAGAGACGATCACCTCCAATGTCAAGAAATATAAAACCCCCCAACTCCTAAAAACAGAGTCAGATCAAAACAAAAAGTACACCATTAGAACCGCCTTGTCCGAATCCTCTATAAAGGAAACTTACCTCCCTTTGGCTTGAATAACAAAGAAAATATATTGGCTTGAAAATCAAGAAAATTGACTTTTACCACGTTATTCTCCACAAACGGGATATTTTTTTCTTTCCGCTTTTTCTTTCTGCTCAGCTAGCTGGGCACTGGAAAATCATAGAGAGCTGTATAATAGCTCATTTTAAAGGAAATTGCAACATCTAGTCACTTTTGTATTTAAAAATAAAATACTTTTTAAAGTAGAATCAATTTTGTCAAAAAAATTGCATTTTTGATGTATTTTCATACTGCAGTCTTTTCAAAGATATTTGAATTTTGAAGCAATAAAACAGTCCATGTAATGAACTCTATAGTAATAATAGCTACTTGTCTCAATAGTAACCGAAACTCCTGGAACCAAAATTTTCTTTTTTGGCTTAATCGCTAAAATTATTATGTAAACTGCAAAAATATTTATGATGCCTAATCAGTAATAGTAATTTTTTAATTTAAACAACAAAAATACATGAAAATTCTAAAATTAGTTTTGCTTTTTGTCTCCTGGAAGAAATTTTTTTTTCATCTCAGTTCAAATTTATTATTGTATCCTGTAACCCGTAAAGTACATATCTCCATATTATTGTCTCATAATTGCAATTATTTTAGTTTTCAGTCCAGAATCACTAAACTTATTATTTAAACTGCAAAAATATTTATGGTGTCTAACCAATAATACTAATTTTGTAATTCAAACAAGATAAATACCTGAAAATTTTAAAATTAGTTTTGTTTTATGCTAGGTTTTAGATACTCGACACGGGATTTTGTGTGCTTAATAATTTTAAATCTTGAAAAAATATGGTCTCACGCGAGTGGAAAAAAAGAAAGAATAACCAAAAACAATATCAAAATAGAACAATCCAAATTTCTACTAATAGAAAACTTTACTACACAAAAAATAAAGCTAACATCCTGAAATATAAGAAAAGTTTATTTAAAAGAGATAAAAATGCCACCAAACGCAATAAAGCTCGAGCACGCGTAAGGATTGCTACTAAGATGTCTTGTGATCCAGGATTTAAGAAAATGAAATATGACAGAGCAAAACAGAGGTATCTTACGGATCAGGGGTATCGAGAAGGGAAAATTGAGACAGCGAAACAAAAGAGCAAGGAACGGTATGATAACGATATAGATTACCGAAACAAACATAAGAAAAAAGTTGCTACCAGAATAATGGGTAGATACTGGGATGACAAAAGCTATAATGAAAAAATTAAATTCTCTGCGAGGTTGTACCAAAGAACGCATAAGGACAAAGGGAAAAATTACATTCAGAAATACAAGAAGATGGCAAAAATGCAGGCTGATCTTTGTAAATTGAGAAACATTTTACACATGTTTTATCGGGATCACGAAAAGTATTCGAAATTACAGATTAAAATTCTCTTTGAAAGAGCGGATGCTGTTGAAAAGTCGGCTAGAAATGCTTTGGCAAAGCTTCATGGCAATATCCAAAAGAAATGTTGTCAGTTTAACGAAAAGCTTCCAAGGTATGGATTGGCAACTGCGGAACAGTTTATAGATGCAATGGAAAATATTCGACAACACAGTGAATATACGGAGGCGTACTTCTTAGAAAATTTTATAATAAAGAACGACCTCTTACCTATACTAAATTTTATACGCAACTTAACTATAGTATAGGTTAGTAATTCAACAGATAGCATGGCACTGCAACATTGTAGAGAGTTGTTCAAAGGCTCATTTTGAAGGAAATTAATGGGGTTAAAAACCTTTTGTAATTCAAACATCCGGGTTGCAGCGGTAGCTAGCAACCTAGTAAGAGACGATCACCTCCAATGTCAAGAAATATAAAACCCCCCAACTCCTAAAAAAAGAGTCAGATCAAAACAAAAAGTACACCATTAGAACCGCCTTGTCTGAATCCTCTATAAAGGAAACTTACCTCCCTTTGGCTTGAATAACAAAGAAAATATATTGGCTTGAAAATCAAGAAAATTGACTTTTACCACGTTATTCTCCACAAACGGGATATTTTTTTCTTTCCGCTTTTTCTTTCTGCTCAGCTAGCTGGGCACTGGAAAATCATAGAGAGCTGTATAATAGCTCATTTTAAAGGAAATTGCAACATCTAGTCACTTTTGTATTTAAAAATAAAATACTTTTTAAAGTAGAATCAATTTTGTCAAAAAAATTGCATTTTTGATGTATTTTCATACTGCAGTCTTTTCAAAGATATTTGAATTTTGAAGCAATAAAACAGTCCATGTAATGAACTCTATAGTAATAATAGCTACTTGTCTCAATAGTAACCGAAACTCCTGGAACCAAAATTTTCTTTTTTGGCTTAATCGCTAAAATTATTATGTAAACTGCAAAAATATTTATGATGCCTAATCAGTAATAGTAATTTTTTAATTTAAACAACAAAAATACATGAAAATTCTAAAATTAGTTTTGCTTTTTGTCTCCTGGAAGAAATTTTTTTTTCATCTCAGTTCAAATTTATTATTGTATCCTGTAACCCGTAAAGTACATATCTCCATATTATTGTCTCATAATTGCAATTATTTTAGTTTTCAGTCCAGAATCACTAAACTTATTATTTAAACTGCAAAAATATTTATGGTGTCTAACCAATAATACTAATTTTGTAATTCAAACAAGATAAATACCTGAAAATTTTAAAATTAGTTTTGTTTTATGCTAGGTTTTAGATACTCGACACGGGATTTTGTGTGCTTAATAATTTTAAATCTTGAAAAAATATGGTCTCACGCGAGTGGAAAAAAAGAAAGAATAACCAAAAACAATATCAAAATAGAACAATCCAAATTTCTACTAATAGAAAACTTTACTACACAAAAAATAAAGCTAACATTCTGAAATATAAGAAAAGTTTATTTAAAAGAGATAAAAATGCCACCAAACGCAATAAAGCTCGAGCACGCGTAAGGATTGCTACTAAGATGTCTTGTGATCCAGGATTTAAGAAAATGAAATATGACAGAGCAAAACAGAGGTATCTTACGGATCAGGGGTATCGAGAAGGGAAAATTGAGACAGCGAAACAAAAGAGCAAGGAACGGTATGATAACGATATAGATTACCGAAACAAACATAAGAAAAAAGTTGCTACCAGAATAATGGGTAGATACTGGGGTGACAAAAGCTATAATGAAAAAATTAAATTCTCTGCGAGGTTGTACCGAAGAACGCATAAGGACAAAGGGAAAAATTACATTCAGAAATACAAGAAGATGGCAAAAATGCAGGCTGATCTTTGTAAATTGAGAAACATTTTACGCATGTTTTATCGGGATCACGAAAAGTATTCGAAATTACAGATTAAAATTCTCTTTGAAAGAGCGGATGCTGTTGAAAAGTCGGCTAGAAATGCTTTGGCAAAGCTTCATGGCAATATCCAAAAGAAATGTTGTCAGTTTAACGAAAAGCTTCCAAGGTATGGATTGGCAACTGCGGAACAGTTTATAGATGCAATGGAAAATGTTCGACAACACAGTGAATATACGGAGGCGTACTTCTTAGAAAATTTTACAGTAAAGAACGACCTCTTACCTATACTAAATTTTATACGCAACTTAACTATAGTATAGGTTAGTAATTCAACAGATAGCATGGCACTGCAACATTGTAGAGAGTTGTTCAATGGCTCATTTTGAAGGAAATTAATGGGGTTAAAAACCTTTTGTAATTAAAACATGGAAGTTACAGTAAAGAACGATCTCTCGCCAATAGTAACTGATATACAGTGGCGCCAGGGGTAGCTACAAGTACATAAAAGGATCAATAGGGTTCGTCGTAAATGCAGAATATGTAAGTTTCATCAAATATTTCCAGGTTGCAGCGGTAGCTAGCGACCTAGTAAGAGACGATCACGTCCAATGTTAAGAAATATTGTTATAATAAAGAACGACCTCTTGCCTATAATAAATTTTATACGCCACTTAATTGTAGTATAGGTTAGTAATTCAACAGATAGCATGGTACTGAAACATCGTAGAGAGTTGTTCAATGGCTCATTTTAAAGGAAATTAATGGGATTAAAAACCTTTTGTAATTAAAACAAATTATTTCTATTATATTAAGAAATTTTAATTATGTTCCTTAAGAAATCATCAAAAGTAAAAATTTTATAATAAATTACAGTAAAGAACGATCTCTCGCTCATAGTAACTGATTTGTCAATTATTACGATAAAAGACGATCATTGGAATAACAAACAATTGCATACAATGGAATTAGCTGGCTACTTGATTTTTTGAGACTCGTCTTTCCGGGTTGCAGTGGTAGCTAGCAACCTAGTAAGAGACGATCACGTCCAATGTTAAGAAATATAAAAACCCATAGTTCTTAACAGAGTAGTCAGATCAAAACAAAAGTACACCATTAGAACCGCCTTGTCCGAAACCCCTGTATAGGAAACTTTCTGTCCCTTGGTTTGAACAGCAAGGGAAATATATTGGCTTGAAAATCAAGAAAAGTGGCAGCTACTACAACATTCTGCCTAAACGGGATATTTTTTTCTTTTTTTCTCTTTTCTTTCTTTTCCACAGATAGCTTGGCACTGGAACATCGTAGAGGGTTGTTCAATAGCTCATTTTAAAGGAAATTAATTGGGTTATTTATAATAAAGATCGAACTCTTCCCTATACTAACTTGCATACGCAACTTCACTATAGTTAAGATTACAGTATTTATATTATGCATCATTATAATTATAATAAAGAACGACCTCTTTCCTATACTAAATTTTATAGGCCGCTTAACTATAGCAAAGGCTAGTACAGTTATTATATTTAAGTCCAATACATTAAAATTTTCCACTAAAAGACGGTCATTCGAATAAAAGCCCAATACATACATTAGATTTAGTTAGCTACTTGATTGTTTGAGGCTAGTCTCTTACTATTTCAAAGAAGAAAAAGCCGTAGGCTTTTTCCTGTTTGTAATCAATTAGAAAGAGTTCTACCTTTAAAATGAGTTACGTAGTTACATCCGGGTTGCAGCGGTAGCTAGCAACTTAGTAAGAGACGATCACGTCCAATGTTAAGAAATATAAAAACCCATAGTTCCTAAAAAAGGAGTCAGATCAAAACAAAAAGTACACCATGAGAGCCGCCTTGTCCGAAACCCCTGTATAGGAAACTTTCTGTCCCTTGGCTTGAACAGCAAGGGAAATATAGTGGCTTGAAAATCAAGAAAAGTGGCAGCTACTACAACATTCTGCCTAAACGGGATATTTTTTTCTTTTTTTCTCTTTTCTTTTGTATCCAGAGATAGCTTGGCACCGGAACATCGTAGAGGGTTGTTCAATAGCTCATTTTAAAGGAAATAAATTGGATTAAAAACTTTTTGTACTTAAAATAATGTATTTTTAAAATAGAATCAGATTTTTACGAAAAATTGCATATTTCATATTAAAGATTGATTAATGACGTCATAATTGTATACCAGTGGTAGGATTTGAACCCACACCTCCGAAGAGACTGGTGACTAACACCAGCGCCTTGGACCACTCGGCCAAGAAAAATATCCCACAAACGGGATATTTTACAGTAAAGAACGATCTCTCTCCCATACTAACTGATTATATGGTGGTTCCAGGTGTAGTTACACTTACAGTAAAGAACGATCACTCGTGCATAGTAACTGATATATGGTGGTTACAGGGGAAGTTACTTGTGGTTCGTCTCTTACTATTTCAAAGAAGAAAAAGCCGTAGGCTTTTTCCTGTTTGTAATGATATAGCATAAAACGAATTCCAAGTTGTAACTGACGTCATCCTGGTTGTTATAGTAAAGAACGAACTCTTGCCCTTAGTTACCTACTATGTCATGTCAAATTAGCTAATTAATTTCATCTAATTTTGTTTAAAAATAATTCCCACACCGGGATTCGAACCCAAGACAATTAATTGAAAGCCAACTACCCTAAAGATCGTTGTTTACTTTAAAATATCCCGTTTGTGGGATATTTTTCTTGGCCGAGTGGTCCAAGGCGCTGGTGTTAGTCACCAGTCTCTTCGGAGGTGTGGGTTCAAATCCTACCACTGGTATACGATTATGACGTCATTGATCAATCTTTAATATAAAATATGAAATTTTTCGTAAAAAACTGATTCTATTTTAAAAATACATTGTTTTAAGTACAAAAAGTTTTTAACCCAATTAATTTCCTTTAAAATGAGCTATTGAACAACCCTCTACGATGTTCCAGTACCAAGCTATCTCTGGAGACATATCCCTTGCTGTTCAAGCAAAGGGACGAAAAGTTTCCTATATTTGGGTTCCGGACAAGGCGGTTCTAATCATGTACTTTTTGTTTTGATCTGACTCTTTTTTTAAGAGCTATTAATTCAGAGTTTTAGTTTAGAGTCTTAGCTTAGAGTTTTAGTTAGAGTTATAGTTTAGTTTAATTTTAAATAAGAGTTTTAGTTTAGACTTCAGAGTTTTAGTTTAGAGTTTAGTATACAATAAAGAACGACACCTTGCCCATGTTAACTAAAACATAAATAGGGATTATGTAATTTCCAATAGTATCATGGCTGTAGAGATGGCTGAAACCTAGTTACAATAAAAAACGATCATTGGAATAACAAAAATTGCATACCTTTGGAATTAGCTAGCTACTTGATTATTTGAGACTCGTCTCTTACTATTTAAAAGAAGAAAAAGCCGTAGGGTTTTTCCTGTGTGTAATCAGTTTATTATCATAGGCAGCGCGCTAGCACTGCCTGAGTAAAGAACGATGTGGGCACAATGTGTTTTTTTTTCCGGGTTGCAGCGATAGCTAGCAACCCAGTAAGAGACGATCACGTTCAATGTTAAGAAATATAAAAACCCATAGTTCCTAACAAAGGAGTCAGATCAAAACAAAAAGTACACCATTAGAACCGCCTTGTCCGAAACCCCTGTATAGGAAACTTTCTGTCCCTTGGCTTGAACAGCAAGGGAAATATATTGGCTTGAAAATCAAGAAAATTGACTTTAACCACGTTATTCTCCCCAAACGGGATATTTTTTTCTCTTTTCTTTATAATAAAGAATGATAAGATGCCTATGGTTTAATAAACGGTTATATAAAGGGGGTGTTAGAATACATAGCTTAATCAGTAACATCCAGGTTGCAGCGGTAGCTATCCGGGTTGCAGCGGTAGCTAGCAACCTAGTAAGAGACGATCACGTCCAATGTTAAGAAATATAAAAACCCATAGCTCCTAAAAAAGGAGTCAGATCAAAAAAAGTACACCATTAAAACCGCCTTGTCCGAAACCCCTGTATAGGAAACGCTCTGTCACTTGGTTTGAACAGCAAGGGAAATATATTAGCTTGAAAATCAAGAATCCGTGTTGCAGTGATAGCTAGCAACCTAGTAAGAGACGATCACGTCCAATATTAAGAAATATAAAAGCCCCTAACTCCTAAAAAAAAGAGTCAGATCAAAACAAAAAGTACACCATTAGAACCGCCATGTCCGAATCCTCTATAAAGGAAACTTACCGCCCTTTGGCTTGAATAACAAAGAAAATATATTGGCTTGAAAATCAAGAAAATTGACTTTTACCACGTTATTCTCCACAAACGGGATATTTTTTCTTTCCGCTTTTTTTTCCTGCTCAGCTAGCTGGGCACTGGAAAATCATAGAGAGTTGTATAATAGCTCATTTTAAAGGCAATTGCAACATCTTGTCACTTTTGTAATTAAAAATGAAATACTTTTTAAAGTAGAATCAATTTTGTTAAAAAAATTGCATTTTTGATGTATTTTCATGCTGCAGTCTTTTCAAAGATATTTGAATTTTGAAGCAATCAAACAGTTCATGGTAATGAACTCTATATTAATAATAGCTACTTGTCTCAATAGTAACCGAAACTCCTGGAACCAAAATTTTTTTCTTTGGCTTAATCGCTAAAATTATTATGTAAACTGCAAAAATATTTATGATGCCTAATCAGTAATAGTAAGTTCTTAATTTAAACAACGAAAATACATGAAAATTTTATAATTAGTTTTACTTTTTGTCTCCTGGAAGAACAATTTTTTTCATCTCAGTTCAAAGTTATTATTGTATCCTGGAACCAAACTTTTTTTTTACGGGTTTGTAACCCGTGAGCCATATTATTGTCTTATAATTGCACTTATTTTAGTTTTCAGTCCAGAATCGCTAAACTTATTATGTAAACAGCAAAAATATTTATGGTGTCTAACCAATAATACTAATTTTGTAATTCAAACAAGATAAATACATGGAAATTTAAAAATTAGTTTTTTTTTATGCTAGGTTTCAGATACTCGAAACGGGGTATTGTGTACTTAATAATTTTAAACATTGAAAAATATGTTCTCACGCGAGTGGAAAAAAAGAAAGAATAACCAAAAACAATATAAAAATAGAGCAATCCAAATTTCTAATAATATAAAACTTTACTAAACAAAAAATAAAGCTAACATCCTGAAATATAGGAAAAGTTTATTTAAAAGAGATAAAAATGCCACCGAACGCAATAAAGCTCGAGCACGCGTAAGGATTGCTACTAAGAGGTCTTGTGATCCAGGATTTTAGAAAATGAAATATGACAGAGCAAAACAGAGGTATGTTACGGATCAGGGGTATCGAGAAGGGAAAATTGAGACAACCAAACAAAAGAGCAAGGAACGGTATGATAACGATATAGATTACCGAAACAAACATAATAAAAAAGTTGCTACCAGAATAATGGGTAGATACTGGGGTGACAAAAGCTATAATGAAAAAATTAAATTCTCTGCGAGGTTGTACCGAAGAACGCATAAGGACAAAGGGAAAAATTACATTCAGAAATGCAAGAAGATGGCAAAAATGCAGGCTGATCTTTGTAAATTGAGAAACATTTTACGCATGTTTTATCGGGATCACGAAAAGTATTCAAAATTACAGATTAAAATTCTCTTTGAAAGAGCGGATGCTGTTTTATGGGTGTGTGGAACAGTTATCCGGTTTGCAGCAGTATGTTTGTCAAAATTCAAATCTTGACAACTCTTTTTCTATGTTGTAATTTTAATAAGAAAATAAGTATTATGGAAATGTCAATCCGGGTTGCAGCGGTAGCTAGCAACCTAGTAAGAGACGATCACGTCCAATGTTAAGAAATATAAAAACCCTTAACTCCTAAAAAAAGAGTCAGATCAAGACAAAAATTACACCATTAGAACCGCCTTGTCCAAAACCCCTATAAAGGAAACTTACCGCCCTTTGGCTTGAATAACAAAGAAAATATATTGGCTTGAAAATCAAGAAAATTGACTTTAACCACGTTATTCTCCACAAACGGGATATTTTTTTCTTTCCGCTTTTTTTTTTCTCCTCAGCTAGCTGGGCACTGGAAAATCATAGAGAGCTGTATAACAGCTCATTTTAAAGGAAATTGCAACATCTAGTCACTTTTGTGATTAAAAATAAAATACTTTTTAAAGTATTTTATTTTTAATTACAAAAGTAATTAATTTTGCAGAAAATTGTACCTTCTTTACTGAGTTACCTGTAGTTTTTATAAAATCATATTACTTTCATAACAACATTTTTTACTATCCGGATTGCAGCGGTAGCTAGCAACCTAGTAAGAGACGATCACGTCCAATGTTAAGAAATAAAAAAAAAACATAGTTCCTAAAAAAGGAGTCAGATCAAAACAAAAATTACATCATTAGAATTACAGTAAAGAACGACATGACCATGCTAACTGAAATAATCTATTTTACATTAAAAGACGATCATTAGAATAATAAACCATTGCATACATTCGACTTAGTTAGCTACTTGATTGTTTGAGGTTCGTCTCTTGCTATTTCAGAGATGAAAAAGCCGTAGGCTTTTTCCTGTTTGTAATCAGGGGTATTTTGTTAATTAAAGTAAATCCTATATCCGGGTTGCAGTGGTAGCTAACAACCTAGTAAGAGACGATCACGTCCAATGTTAAGAAATATAAAAAACCCTAACTCCTAAAAAAAGAGTCAGGTCAAAACAAAAAGTGCACCATTAGAACCGCCTTTTCCGAAACCCCTGTATAGGAAACTTTCTGTCCCTTGGCTTGAGCAGCAAGGGAAATATATTGGCGGTAGCTAGCAACCAAGTAAGAGACGATCACGTCCAATGTTAAGAAATATAAAAACCGATAGCTCCTAAAAGGAGTCAGATCAACACAGTCCGTTGCTAGCAAAGACTTATGTAGAGTATGTAGAAACTTTAGCTATAAAAACATATTTTTTAAAACCTAAAATTTGGGGCAGATATATCCGGGTTGCAGCGGTAGCTAGCAACCAAGTAAGAGACCATCACGTCCAGTGTTAAGAAATATAAAAACCCATAGCTCCTAAAAGGAGTCAGATCAACACAAAAAGTACACGATTAGAGCCGCCTTGTCCAAAACCCCTGAATAGAATTTCCGGGTTGCAGCGGTAGCTAGCAACCTAGTAAGAGACGATCACGTCCAATGTAAAGAAATATAAAAACCCATAGTTCCTAAGGAAAAGAGTCAGATCAAAACAAAAAGTACACCATTAGAACCGCCTTGTCCAAAACCCCTGTATAGGAAACTTTCTGTCCCTTGGCTTGAACAGCAAGGGAAATATATTGGCTTGAATTCTACAATAAAGAACGAACTCTTGCCTATACAAACTTGTATAGAGGGATATAACGATCGATCATAAATGGTGTTAATATAAAAAGAAATATAAAAACCCATAACTCCTAAAAAAAAGTCAGATCAAAACAAAAAGAAAACCATTAAAACCGCCATGACTGAAATCCCTGTAAAGGAAACTTTCTGTCATTTGGCTTGAACTGCAAGGGAAATATATTGGCTTGTAAATCAAGAAAAGTGGCAGCTACTACAGCATTTTGCCTAAACGGCATCTTTCTTCTTTCTTTCTTTTCCACAGATAGCTTGGCACTGGAACATCGTAGAGAGTCGTTCCATGGCTCATTTTAAAGGAAATATCTAGATCTAGTGCCACTTGTACTTAATGTTTTTTAAAATAGAATCAATTTTTTACGGGAAGCTAAATTTTTTATATGCTCTATTGATCAGTGACGGCTTAGTCGTTGGATGTAGTTAGAAAATAAAGGCACGATCATCAAACAAAGCTCAAACTAAACAAAGGACAATTATTCCTCCATTTATCCAAAGTAATTTTTAATGTTTCTCACTACATCCTGAATCTGTTTCACAGTTGCCGGTTCATACCTTGGAAGCTTTTCATTAAATATACATCATTTCTTTTGGATATTACTATGAAGTTTTAGAAAGCATTTTATAATAAAGAACGAACTCTTGGCCTTAGTTACCAATTTCTTGTCAAATTAGCTAATTAATTTCATCGGATTTTGTTTTAAAAATAATTCCCACACCGGGATTCGAACCCAAGTTAATTGGTTGAAAGCCAACTATTCTAAGCCACTGGACCATATGAGATACATGTAGAAAGCTAATTAATTATTTTATGATATCTTATAGCATAAATTTCATCGGATATAGCTGAAACCTAGTAAAGAACAAACCAAGGCACATAGTAACTAAAACTTTCATCCGGGTTGCAGCGGTAGCTAGCATCCGGGTTACAGTAAAGAATGATCTCTCTCCCATAGTAACTGATATATAGTGGTTTTACATTAAAGGACGAACTTTAGTCCATAGTAACTGTAGTATTTATAAGGAATCATTATTTAGATTAAATAATTAACAAGACTGATTCCTTATATATATGACGCAATGTCTAACACCGATTGTGAACTAATGACCATATGTGACGTAATGAGTGACGTTAAGTAAAAATTGAAAAACAAAATTTTTATTTATTTTAGTTTTCCGTTCAGATCTGGGTTGCAGCAGTAGCTAGCAACCTAGTAAGAGACGATCACGTCCAATGTTAAGAAACATAAAAACCCATAGTTCCTAACAAAGGAGTCAGATCAAAACAAAAATTACCCCATTAGAACCGCCTTGTCCGAAACCCCTGTAAAGGAAACTTTCTGTCCCTTGGCTTGAACAGCAAGGGATATATATTGGTTTGAAAATCAAGAAAAGTGGCAGCGACTACAATATTCTGCCTAAACGGGATATTTTTTTTTCTTTTTTTCTTTTGTATCCAGAGATAGCTTGGCACTGGAACATCGTAGAGGGTTGTTCAATAGATCATTTTAGAGAAAATTAATTGGGTTAAAAATCTATAGTAACTAAAATATACACCAGAGACCTCTTTTTCTTTCCCCTGTTGCATCAGTTACTATGAGATAGACTTCGGTCCTTATTGTATGTAAAAACCTGATTACAAACAGGAAAAAGCCTACGGCCTTTTCTTCTTTGAAATAGTAAGAGACGAACCCCTAAACAATCAAGTAGCTAACTAAGTCCGATGTATGCAATGGTTTGTTATTCCAATGATCGTCTTTTAATGTAAAACTTAACAAAACTTAAATATTTAAAATCAGGATAAAAATTCAATTCTTTCGATGTATCTATTGGTATCAAAATTCCGTTTTTAAAGCTTCGGTTACTATTGAGACGAGTCGCTCTTACTATACAGTTCGTTACCACGAACTGTTTGATTGCTTCAAAAATCAAATATCTTTGAAAAGAATGCAGTATGAAAAGACATCAAAAATTCAGTTTTTTGTTAAAAGTGATTCTATTTATAATTTTTTTTTTGTTTTTCATAAAAAAATTCACTAGAACTTTTAATTTCCGCTCGAATGAGCGCTGTCGCGACATTATATGACCACTAGGTCGATACGATCACCCCTGGGGAAAAGAAACAAACAAACCAACAAATAAACACGAATCCGTGATCTTTCTTTTGGCAAAAAATACCAAATTCAACATTTTTATAGATAGGAGCTTGAAACCTCCACAGTAAGGTTCTCTGATGCGCTGAATCTAATAGTGTGATTTTGGTTAAGATTCGTTAAGATTTTTATATATAAAGACCGGCGGCAAAGCCGCTTGTCTTCTAGCCGCAGACAATTTGTTGTCTTTTTATAATGCAGTCTTTTCAAAGATATTTGATTATTAAAGCAAGGCCGATTTCTAACAACGATATGTACTAAGCTACAATTTTTTTTGCAATTACCAGTTTTTGCTTTTTACGCAATTAAATATTTTTTCATCTGAAGTCTGTTCAAAGATATTTTATTATTATATATATATATATATATATATATATATATATATATATATATGACAAACTGTTTGATTTCATCTGAGGTAACGTCATAATATAGCTTTTTTCTATTTAAGTCATAGTTGTAATGATTAGTTCTCCGAGTCGTTCATATTGCAGCCAACTCTGTTCATATTTTAACTATGCTAAGACTCTATAAATTTTTTTTTGCATTTTACATAATAACTCTTAGACTGAGCTGAAAACTGAAATAAAATAATTTTTTTTTAATTTTCAGGCAAGTTAAATATTTCAATTCAGAAAGCAAATTTTTTGCAGAGACACTATAAATACTATCTTTATAAACGAGCGATAATTGTATATTTATTTATGTATATATTTTTCTCGAAAACGGTTCCAGATGTTTTCGGAAAAATTGGCAGCCGGGGATATTCTGGCCTAAGAAAACGATCTAGATAGGTAAGAAGTTTGAGAAAATTTGCTAAGAGCCTAATTTATAGAAAAAAATAAATTATGTGAGTGACGTCCTTTTTAATTACATCAGTATTGCAATAACGTTGTCATCCTTGTCAAATTTATGTGTAAAAATCGAAGATTTTAATAAAAAAAAAAATATTGGAAGCAAGTCTGACTTCTAACACCGATTGTCTACTAATGACCATATACATATATGACGTAATAAGTGACATGACGTACTATCTAATAATAACTGTGCACTAATAACGATATATGACGTAGTGAGTGACGTGACGTAAAAATTGAAAAATCTAATTTTATTTTTTTTTGTTTTCAGTTCAGAATCTCTAGAGTTGTAAACTGCAAAAATATTTATGGTATCTTAGCAATAATTTCAATTTTTATTTACACTAGTAAAATACCTGAAAATTTTAAAATTAGTTTTATTTGTTGTTAGGTTTTTGTTACCTGTTACGAGAACTTGTTACGTGTTTAGTTCTCGTAACAGGTAACATAATTAAATAAACAATCATAGAAAAAACATACAACAAGTAATAATATAAATGAATAAATAGATCTTAAAGCGAGTAATGCTTAGATTGCATATGAAAATTAAGCTTAAAATGAAAAAAAGGTTTTCCTATTGATGGAAAAATGAAACTCAAAATGAACAGAAATTAAATAAACAATCAATGAAAATAAACATACAATAGATATTAATGTAAATTTATAAATAAATCTTAAAACAAGTGAAACTTAAAGTGAATATGCAAATTAAGCTTGAAACGAACAATTAAGCTTAAGTTTTCTTTGTAAAACTTATTTTTCGGAATTTTTTTAAATTAATTTTGTATGTTTTTGATTGCAACAAATTTGAAGTTTGTAAAAATTCCTTATTTCAAAATCCAATTAAAAAAAATCAAATATTTATCAAAGTATCAAAACTGATATCAAAGTAACAATATCAAAGTGAAAAAATGGGTTTGTGTCAACCTCGGACTTTTTATTATCTGATGTTTGTACTATTTCTAGCAAAATTGCTATCTCAAGATTTTTATCGGATGGGTTTGGGGAAAAAGGGCGTGGGGGGACTAAATTAAGCTTCGATCTCTTTTGAATCTTTAAAAGTGAACTACAACATTCTATTCTCCTTCAAATGAGCCCTCTTTGAAGTTTATAATAGTGTCCCTTCTATAAGAAACATATATAACCCCAGAGTATAACTTACAACGCCTGTCCCTGGGCCCTGGGGGTTGTGTCGACCCTGGAGTCTTAAAATCTGATGGTTGAACTATTTTTAACGAAATGGTAACATGAAATTTTTATCGGATGGGTTTGTCTATCCGATACACTCAAAGGCGTAAAGGACGGGAGGGGCTAGTTGCCCTTTGATCTTTTTCACTTTGAGAAAATGAACTACATCTTTTAATTTCCATTCAAATGAACCCTTTCTGAAGTTTATACGAGCATATCTTCCATAAGAACCATATATGCCCCCAGAGCAATACTTACAACGGCGACCCGGGCCCTTGGGGGGGGGGGTGTCGACATAGGAGTTTTTCTTATCTAAACTTTGAACTATTTTTAACGAAATGACCATACGTAAAGGAGTTTTTGTTATATAATCTTTGAACTATTTTTAACAAAATGGCTACCTCAAATTAGTGGGCTAGTTGCCCCCTCATCACTTTTTACTTTTAAAAAGGGCACTAGAGCTCTCGATTTTCAATCAAATGAGTCCCTTTTGATGTTTATACAACAACCGCTTCTATATGAAGTTCCTCTGGAAAAATAAATGGAGTGTGGGGGAAGGATAGCTGCCCTCCAATCACTTTTTACTCTTAAAAATTGAATTAAAACTTTCAATTTCCAATCAAATGAGCCCTCGATGAACTTTATACGAGAATCTCTTCCATAACAGCCATATATGCCCCCAGGGCATAACTTACAACGCCTACCTCTGGACCCTGGGCTGTGTCGACACCAGAGTTTTTTGTTATCACAACTTTGAACTATTTTCAACAAAATTTCTGTCTTAAAATGTTTATCGGATGCAATTAGGGCGTGGCGGAGGGGGGGGGGGCTAGTTGCCCTTCGATCTCTTTTGACTCTTAAAAATTGAATTAGAACTTCCAATTTTCAATCAAATGAGCACTCTCCCAAGTTTATACGAGCATCCCTTCCGTTAGAACTATATATGCCCCTAGAGCATTACTCATAACGCCTGCCTCCGGGCCCTGGTGGGCTCCGTCGACACAGGAATTTTTCTTTTCTGACCTTTGAACTATTTTCAATGAAATTGGTATTATAAAATTTTATCGGATCAACTTGGGGAAAAAAGGGTGAGTGGGGGAGGGGGCTAGTTACCCTCGGATATCTTTTGACTCTTAAAAATTGAAGTAGAACTTTCAATTTCCAATCAATTGAGCCCCCTCTGAATTTTAGACGAGCTTCCCTTTCATAAGAACCATATACCCCGCCCGGACAACCCTTACACCGCCTATCCCCCGGGCTGGGGGGGGGGGGGGGTGATTTTGTTATCTAATTTTTGAACAATTTCCAAAACACTGGCTATCTCAAAATATGTAGCGGACGGGTTTGGGGAAAAAAGAGCGTAGGAGGCTAGTTTAACTCTCTTGACTTTTAAAAAGTGAACTAGAACTTTCAATTTCCAATCAAATGAGCCCTCTATGAAGTTAATACGAGCATCCCTTTCATAAGAACCATACAAACCCTTAGGGCATAACTTAGAACGCCATCCCCTGTGCCCTGGGGGGTTCTATTGACACCATATTTTTTCTTATCCGAACTTTGAACGTTTTTAACAAAATGTCTATCTCAAAATTTTCATCAGATGGGTTTTGAAAAAGAAGGCATGGAGGGGGGAGGGGGCTAGCTGACCTCGGATCTCTTTTGACCATTAAAAAGTGAGCTAGAACTTTCAATATCCGATCAAATGAGCTCTCTCTGAAGTTTATACGAGCATCACTTTCATACGAACAATATACACCCCAGGGCATAACTTAAGACGCCTGCCCCTGGGCCCTGGGGGGTTTTGACGAAACCTGATTTTTTGTTATCTGACTTTTGAATAGTTTTTAACTTCATGGCTATCTCAAACTTTTAATTGGATGCATTTGGGGAAAAGGGGCATTGGGAAGGGGCTTGTTGCCCTCCAATCTCTTTTGAATCTAAAAAACTGAACTAGAACTTTCAATTTCCAATCAAATGAGCCTTATCTGAAGTTTTTTTACGATCATCCCTTCAATAAGAACCATATATTCCCCCAAAGCGTAACTTAGAACGCCTGACCTCGGACCCAAGGGGGCTGTGTTGACCCCTGAGTTTTCGTTATATGGTCTTTGAACTATTTTTAAAAAACAAAACAATCTCAAAGTTCTTATCGGATGGGTTTGAGGAAAAAAGGGCGTGGAGCGGGGGGGGGGGGGGCTAGGTACCCACCAATATCTTATGAATCTTAAAAATTGAACTAGAAATTTAAATTTCCAATCAAATTAACCCTCTTTGAAGTTTATACGAGCATCCCTTCCATAAGAACCATATATGCCCCAAGGGCATAACTTACAACGCCTGCCCCCGGGCCCTGGTGGGTTGTGTTGACTGCGGAGTTCTTATTATATGATCTTAGAACAATTTTTAACAAAATAGTCATCTTAAAATTTTTATTGGATGCATTTGGGGACAAAGGGTTTGGGGGGGGGGGAGCTGGTCACCCTCCAATATCTTTTGACGCTTAAAAAGTGAACTAGAACTTTCAATTTTCAATCAAATGAGCCCTCTCTGAAGTTTATACGAGCATTCCTTCCATAAGGACCATATATGCCCCCAGGGCATAACTTATAATCCTTGCCCCTGAAGACTGTGGGGGGAGTGGCCTGCTGAAACATAAAATTTCCTGAACTTTCAACTACGTTGAAGAAAATAACTGTTTCAAAATTTTGGTTGGATGTGTTTGGGAAGTGGTAGGCGTGGAAGGGGTGTCAGTTGCCTTAGAATCACTTTCGACCATTAAAAAGGGAACTAACCATTTAAATATCCAATCAAATGAGCCCTTTCTGAAGTTTCTACGACAACGTTGTCTATACAAAACCTTATATACCCCAGGGCCTAACTTACAAACCTTACCCTGAGGTCTCTGGGGGAGTTGTCATCCTCAAAGACCTAATTTACAGAACTTAAACCTGAGTTGAATAAAATGGTTATTTTGATTTTTAGTTTGGATGTGTTTTGGAAAATGGTTGGTATGTGAGAGGGGTTAGTCGCCATCCAAGAACTTTTAACTATTAAGAAGGCTACTACCCCTTTGAATTTTCTGTCGAATGAACATCATTTTAAAGTTCTACCACAAAGCCTTCTTTAGAAATCATATATGCCCTCAGGGCATAACTTAAAACCCTACCCCTTGAAGGTTGTGGGGAGTGTCCTCCTCAAAAATACATATTCTATTTGGAAATCAACTACGCTGAACAAAATAGCTATCTCAAAATTTTGATTGGATGTGTTTGGGGGAATGATGGGGTTGGGGGGGAGGGGGCTAGTTGCCCTCCAATCACTTTCGACTATTCAAAAGGGCACTAGCCCTTTGAATTTCCAATCGAATGAGCCTTTTTAGAAGTTTCTATGACAACGCCTTCTATAAAAACCTTATATGCCCGCAGGGCATAACTTAAAACCCTTCCTCTGAGGGTTGTGGGTTTCCTCCTCAAAACATATTTTATATCTGGAAATCAACTACGCTGAACAAAATGGCTGTCTGAAAATTTTGATTGGATGTGTTTGGGGGAATGATGGTTGTGGGGCGATATTTGCCCTCCAATCACTTTCGAAAATTAAAAATTCACTATTCCTTTAAATTTCTAATCGAATGAGCCTGTTTTGAAGTTTTTAAGACAACGCCTTCTATAAAACCTTATATGCCTCCTGGGCATAACTTAAAACCCTTACCCTGAGGGTTGTGGGGGAGTGTCCTCCTCAAAAACATATTTTTTATCTGGAAATCGACTACGCTGAACAAAATGGCTAACTAAAAATTTTTATTAGATGTGTTTGGGAGAATAATGGGCGTGGAGGGGGAGGGGGGGGGGTTCTAGTTGCCCTCCAATCACTTTCGATTATTAAAAAGGGTACTAGAAATCTCGATTTTTAATCGAATGAGCCCCCTTTTAAGTTTCTAAGACGACCCCTTCGATATGAAGAGCCTCTGGGAAAAAAATAAAGTAAAAAATAACAATAAAACATTGGATTGGTATGACCTTTACTATAGGCAACGCTACAGCGTTGCCTCTGATTCTACATTATTATGTATTAATTAGAAAACTGTTTCCACAAAATAAGTCTTTCAAAGAAAAATAAAGAACTTCATTAAACAAAAAAAGAGCAAAAATAAAATCAAATGATCTACTAAACGTGAAACTATCACAAATCAGCATTGATAAATAAATGAAACCCAAAAGGAACAGAAATTATAATAAATAACTGAGTCAAACTCAGAAGGAGCAGATATTAACATAAGTTGGGCTCAAAACCCCTATACATTCCCAAGGCAAGAACATAATTTGCACTTTACTGAAAAAAATATAAATTTTTTTACTGTTATAACTTTAATAAATAAAAAATATTAACATTTTGATTACTAAATATCAGTATATGTATATTAAACTGAGAATGCACATTCATTTGTATTTTTTTCAGTAAAGTGCAAATTATGTTCTGGCCTTGGGAAGGAATAGGGGTGCCCTGGGGGCATATAAACCTTATATGCCCCAGGGCACAACTTACAACCTTTGGCCTGGGGGCTCTAGGGGGTTTTTCATCCTTAAATACCTAATTTCCAGAAATTTCAACTACGTTGAACAAAATGGCTGTATCTAAGCTTTGATTGAATGTTTTTGGGGAAATGGTGGGCGTGAGAGAGGCGTTAATTACTCTCCACTCAATTTTTACTATTAAAAAGGGTAATTTTAATTTCCAATCTAATGAGCCCATTTTGAAATTTCTACAAAAACGTTATATATAAACCTTATATGCCCCCAGGGCATAACTTTCAACCCTGGCACTGAGGGCTTTGAGTGGGTTATCATCCTAAGAGACCTAATTTCCAGAACTTTCAGCTATGTGGAAAAAAATTCATATCTCAAAATTTTAATTGAATATGTTTGAGAAAATGGTGGGCGTGAGAGGGTGGTTAGTTGCCCTTCAATCACTTTAGACTATTAAAAAGGGCAGTAGCCCTTTCAATTTTTAATTGAATGAGCCCTTTTTGAAGTTTCTACAACATCGCTTTCTATAAAAACCATATATCCCCCCAGGGCAGTACTTACAACCCTTTCTCTGAGGGCTGTTGGGGTGAGGGTTTGTTATCCCTAAAGACCTAATTTCCAAAACTTTCAACTACGTTGAATAAAATGGCTATCTAAAAATTTGATTTGATGTTTCTAGGCAAAAGGTGGGCATGAGAGGGGGGTTAGTTGCCCTCAGATCACTTTCGACTATTAAAAAGGGCACTAGCCCTTTGAATTTCCTTTCGAATGAGCCCTTTTTCAAGTTTCTACGACAAAGACTTCAATAAAAACCTTATTTGTCCCCAGGGCATAACTTATAACCCTTGCCCTGAAGACTGTGGTTAGAGTGTCCTGCTCAAAGGTCTAATTTCCTGAACTTTAAACTGCGTGGAACAAAATGGCTATCTCAAAATTTTGATTGGATTCGTTTGGGGAAATGGTGGATGTAGAAGAGGTGTTAGCTGCCTTCCAAACACTTTCGACTATTAAAAAGGGCGCAATCCATTTCCAATTGAATGAGCCCTTTTTGAAGTTTCGACGAAAACGCCTTCTATAAAAACCTTATATGCCCCAAGAGTATAACTTAAAACCCTTTCCCTGAGGCCCTTGGGGGGTTTGTCATCCTCAAAGACCTAATTTCTAGAACTTAAAACTACGTGGAATAAAATGGCTATCTCGAAATTTTGATTGGATGTGTTTGGGGAGAAGTGGGCGTGAGAGGGGGATTAGTTGCCCTCCAATCACTTTCGACTATTCAAAAGGGCACTAGCCTTTCGAATTTCGAATCGAAGGAGTCAAGGAGCCGTTTTTGAAGTTTCTACGACAACTCTTTCTACAAATACCTTATATTCCCCCAGGACATAACTTACAACCTGTGGAGGAGAGTCCTCCTCAAAAACATAATTTCTATGTGGAAATCAACTACGCTAAACAAAATAACTATCTAAAAATTTTGATTGGATGTGTTTTAGGAAATGGTGGGCGTGGAAGGGGTGTTAGTCGCTTTTCAATTACTTTCGAGGTAAAATTCTGCTTTAGTTACTTTTGGCTA
The DNA here is from genome assembly GCF_049724085.1 of Artemia sp. Qi Xiang Cuo. Classification (NCBI taxonomy): domain Eukaryota; kingdom Metazoa; phylum Arthropoda; class Branchiopoda; order Anostraca; family Artemiidae; genus Artemia; species Artemia sp. Qi Xiang Cuo. Next base: position 41,440,749 of record NC_142811.1, on the reverse strand, counting down.
TCTTGGAAAGGGGTTGGGGGAGGAAAATGAAACTTTCAGGGATGGATGTATATGCTAAGGTATGTCCCGGGAAGGTACTTTGAAGTACCTACCTCTACTCATCCCTCCCCCTATATATAATGGTAAATTAATGCACATTACTAGTTGTTTTAGCTCATATTTCATCCTATATTACTATCATAATTATAAATCACTGCTTACCTAACACAACTTCAGCTTTTAACCTTGTTCATTAAAATATATTCCGAAATCTCATTTCCATAATAAGCCATTGAATTTTCTACCCATGCTGACTTTGGTTATGGTATAATGAAAGCGGGTCTATGATGTCACATCTTTGTTTATCATAACCCCTTGTGGGTAGCATGCAAGTGGCAAGTGTAGATAAGCCATTTAAACTTTATTAATTAGGGAAAGGATTTGACAATAGATAGACCAGTAAAAATAACCGAATCGTTTTTAGAGGACAAATTATGTCATGGGAAGATGTTTTTGAAATCCCCCTTTCCCCCAAACTCAAATTTTCTAAAATTCTACTTTAGAAGCTTTTAAAATATTTCTAAAGCACTAAAAGATAGAGTGCTAAAAACATCAGAATTGACTTCAGAGGTCAGGTTATATCACGGGAAGAGGTTTTTGAAATCCCACCTCCCCCCAACCTCAAAATTTTCTAAAACTCTACTTTAGAAGCTTTTTTAAATATTTCTAAAGTGCTAAGACATAAGAGCGCTACAAAACAAGAATCAACTTTAGAGGAGAATTTATGTCATGGGAAGATGTTTTTGAAATTCCCCTTTGCCCCAAACTCAAAATTTTCCAAAATTCAACTTTAGAAGCTTTTTTTAATATTTGAAAAGCGCTAAGACATAGAGCACTACAAAAATCAGAATCGACTTTAGAGGACAATTTATGTCATGGAAAGGTGTTTTTGAAATCCCCCTTCCCCCCAAACTTAAAATTTTCCAAAATTCTACTTTAGAAACTTTTTTAAATATTTCTAAAGCGCTAAGACATAGAGCGCTACAAACACCAGAATCGACTTTAGAGGACAATTTATGTCTTGGGAAGTTGTTTTTGAAATCCCCTTCCCCCCAAACTCAAAATTTTCAAAAATTCTACTTTAGAAGCTTTTCAAATATTTCTAAAGCACTAATAGATAGAGCGCTACAAATATCAGAATCGACTTCAGAGGACAAATTACATTATGGGAAGATATTTTTGAAATCCCCCTATCCCCCCAAACTCAAAATTTTCCAAAATTTTACTTTAGAAGCTTTTTTAAATATTTGTAAAGCGCTAAGACATAGAGCACTACAAACATCAGAATCGACTTTAGAGGACAATTTCTGTCATGGGAAGATGTTTTTGAAATCCCCCTTCCCCCCAAACTCAAAGTTTTCCAAAATTCTACTTCAGAAGCTTTTTTAAATATTTGTAAAGCGCTAAGACATAGATCAAACAGTTCGTGGTAACGAACTGTGAATAAGGAGTGACCCGGCTCAATGGTAACCGAAACTCTAGAAAACGGGTTTTTGATACCAATAGATACACCAAAAGAATCAGATTTCAATGCTGATTTCAAATATATAGCTTTCATCAAGTTTAGTGCTACCCATCAAAAGTTACGTGCCTGAGAAAATTTGGCTGATTTTCAAAAAAAGGGGGAAAGACCTCCTAAAATTTATAGAACCTTAATGAAAATCACACCATCATATTCAGCGTATCAGAGAAACCCTACTGTAGAGGTATCAAGCTCCTATCTACAAAAATGTGGAATTTTGCATTTTTTGCCAGAAGAAAGATCATGGATGCGTGTTTATTTGTTTTTTTGTTGTTTTTTTCTCCCAGGGTTGATCCTATCGACCCAGTGGTCCTAGAATATTGTGGGAGGACTCAATGGAACGGAAATTAAAATTTCTAGTGCCCTTCTTAAGTGAAAAAAAAATGGAGGGCAACTAGGCCCCCTCCCACGCTTATTTTTTCCTAAAGTCACCCGATCAAAATTTTGAGATAGCCATTTTGTTTAACATGGTCGAAAATATGATAACTATGTCTTTAAGGATGACTTAATCCCCCAAAGTCCCCGGGAGGAGGGCTGAAAGTTATGAACTTCACCCAATGTTAACATATAGTATTGGTTATTGGGAAGTATACAGAAGGTTTCAGGAGGTTTTTTTCTGGTAGTGGGGGGGTGGGTGGGTCGGGGGTTATGCTGGAGGATTTGTCCATGAAGAAAGTTTTCATGGGGGAAGGGAAATTGCCATGAAGGGGGCGCCGGACTTGCCAGCATTATTTATTAGTTATTGGGAAGTATACAGACATTTTCAGGAAGGATTTTTTTTCTGGAGGGTGGAGCTGGAGGAGGGGGTTACTCGGGAGAATCTTTCCATGGAGGATGGTTCTTTGGGGTAAGGGACATTTCTATGAAGGGGGCGCCGGATTTCCAAGCATTATTTAAAAAACGATCAGAAAATTAAATTTAAAAAAAACAAGTTTTTTTCAACTGAAAATACGAAGCAACATTAGAACTTAAAACGAACAGAAATTATAACGTATATGAGGGGGTTCTTCCCCAAGTCAATACCTCGCTCTTTACACTACAGTTTTTTTTAGTGCTTTCAAAAGAGCTATCTATTGTAATTAAATGGTCTTTGTGATTCAGGGGTTTGTGAATTAAATTTTTTTTTTAACTTTTAACGTAAAGAGCGTGGTATTGACTAAGGGGAGAACCCCTCATATACGTAATAACATATACGTAGCAAAAAAAAAACAATAAAAAAAAACAAGCGATACGGCTCAATAGTAATCGAAACTTTTAAAAACGAAATTTTGATGTCAATAAATGTATCAAAAGAATGGGTTTTTAATGCTGATTCTAAATATATAAATTTTATTAAGTTTAGTATTACTCATCAAAGGCTACGAGCCTGAGAAAATTTACCCGATTTTTAAAAGAGGGGGGAAACATCCCCTGCAAGTGAAAGAATTTTAATGAAAATCACACCGTCAGATTCAGCGTATCAGAAAACCCTATTACATAGGTTTCAAGCTCATATCTGCGAAAATATGCAATTCTTTATTTTTTGCCAGAAGGAAAATATACGAATGTCGAAGTTAGTTACGTAAGTTAATTTGTAAACTAAGTCATAACCAAAGTAAAAGACATCCATTTAGCAAAAGAAAAGTAAAATTTTTATGCAAATTTTGTTAACTTATTCAATGACGGTGGGCCAAAATAAAAGCTGCATTAACTAAAAAACGATCAAAAATTAATTAAATAAAACAAGTTTTTTAAACTGAATGTAAGGAGTGACATTAAAACTTAAAACGAACAGAAATTATTCCGTATATTAAAGGGGCTGTCCCCTCCTCAACGCCTCGGTCTTGACGCTAAAGTTTGACTCTGTGTCACAACTTTATTTTTGAAACAATAAAAAACTTTAGCGTAAAGAGCGAAGCGTTGAGGAGGGGACAGCCCCTTTCATATACGGAATAATTTCTGTTCGTTTTAAGTTTTAATGTCGCTCCTTACATTCAGTTTAAAAAACTTGTTTTTTTTTTTATTTAATCACTACAAACATCAGAATCGACTTTAGAGGACAATTTATGTTATGGGAAGATGTTTTTTATGTCATGGGAAGATGTTTTTGAAATACCCATTACCCATTGAAATTTTGACAAAACAACATTTTACCTTAATTTTCAGTTATCAGTTTCTTTTTCTTTGGCTTTAGTTCTGAAAATGGAATTTCAGTTATTTGAGCAGAATTTTAAGGCATATCAATGTTTTATTTCCAAAATTTAGGAAATGTATTTGCATATATTTAAAACCTTATAAGTTGGGATTGAGCAAAGTTTTGAAGCTGAAAACAATTTCCGGGGGGGGGGGTATTTTCCGCGGGGAGGTATTTTCCGGAGGGGTTTTCTGGCGGGTATTCGCCAAGAACCAAAGATTTGATGGTATGAGTTTTATTAAAATCTTTGACTTTTAGGGGTTGTTTCCCCCTTTTACGAAACTCAGAGAAATTTTTTTAGACAGGCATATTATCAACCAGATTTTAGAGTAAGATTCCGTTGCAACACGTTGCAATGAAATGGTCAGCTTAGATTAGTATAAGCAGGGGCACCGCGAGCAGGTTGCTGACCACCGCCCCCGCCCTCCCCCACGATTAAATCCCCTTGCAGCTAACCATTCCACCCGTGAAAGAAAATTTTTATAAAAGTTCCAACATTTTTTACATATTTTAAATCACGGATGTAAAAAAGAAAAGCAAAATTTTTCAACATTATAGGATTAAGCTATTTGAATATGTTTTATGTGGTTACCCAACTCAAAATGTTAAGGGGTTTCCAAAAAAATAATCAAAACGAATATAGATTATTCGGTACTTGTGCATTATAAATAACCCACCGCTATAGACTGTACAAGGAAACCAGACAAACGGGTATTTGTTAGACAAATGGATCGCAAAGCGTGATTTTTAATTGCGTTTACAATATTTAAACTGTTGTTTTTTTGGGTTTAGGAAGGGAAAAAGGTACCTAGGTTAGGTTACATATTTAATATATGCTATGATTTACCCCCCCCTCCCTAATGTGCAAATATATAGCCCAAATTGGTTTCTAAACTATTATATTTTCATCATATTTTATTTTATTTCACTAGCAGTAACCAAACTTAACTTCTTTCATGTATAGTGGTGGGTTATTTATAATGCACAAGTACCGATTATTCTATAGCTAAATATGTACTTCTGCCCCCTCTCTCCCCCTCCCTATTTACACTTCAATAACGTCTCGTAGCTTCAAGAATGAAGATTGCTACACTAAACTATTTGGAAAAAACATTTGAATTGCTTTAAGAACAAATGCGGTTAGATACCGTAAATTGCCAAATTTTCTGTGACAACGTTTTAAAAATTAATTACTAAATAATACTCATAAAAACAAATTAGTTGGGGCTATAAAGCTCCGATATATGTTTCATGAAATGGTGCATTCTCGAGGAGATTGAATATTTTTTTTTGAAATAGTGCTTAGTGCTCTGCCAGATATCCTTCCATGTGTTCTTCTCTTCTGCCTTATTTGGGTATGTTGTCTCGAACTTCACACCAGTGTCTTTTGATGTTTTGTGTGTGAGTACCTGTTGCAGGGTCAACAAAATTTATGCTGTGGTTGACACATAAATGCTGATAGCCCTGGCTAGCCAAGCAATTGTAGGCCCTCCAACAGTCACTGATAATTGTTGTACCTGGCAGGATTTGGTTTTGGATAATTCCCAACAATGTGGCACTACTTAAATCCGGCACAGAAACCATGAATGAATTACCAGTTCCTCGCTCTATTCCACCAAATACCCAAGCACCCGCGACAATCCGACCACGATTATATTTACGCTTCCCAAATTTGGCTTCATGTATCTCAACAATGACTCCTTCTCCTCCCAAAGGAGCGGAGTTTGAATGACATATGTACATACAAACCTCTCTGCAGAACTGGCTCCAATCCACAAAGGTTTTTTTTACAACAAGAAACATTCTTTATCATGAAATCCTCCGTTGGAGGCGGTATTTGAAGCCAAATCATCAAAAAACGGGAATTTTCTAGCAGAGACAGGTGTGAACCAGCCATCCATGTTTTGTCATAGATTGATTTTGAAAAATTACACTTTACCTGAGAATATTCGCGTCCACCTCGGATGGGTATAAGCCTAGACTTCTGGCAACGAAACGAATTTCTATATTTTACGCAAATCTGGCCACAGTTATCACACTTCCTGCTTCTCAATAACATGCCATGGTTATAATACAACTCTAAGACTACCTCAACAGCAGAAAATTGAATAATACCACCAATGAAATTTAATTCACAAAAATTGCAAGACATATTTCAATAATTGTCATTTACAGACTAAAGTTATAACTCGTAATATCAATTGCGGCTTTCATAATTGTTTCATTATTAAACAGCGGGAATAGTCGAACAAAGATAACAGTGAATTGGGTTATGAATATATTGGAAAGGTAGGTCAACTTAGTATGTGTTTTTACTGCATCTTAAATAGTCCCTTCTTAACAGATAGGAATCTCCTAGAGTTGAGCCTACATGGTTGACCCAACAATTTTGCTTGTTTAGTCCCAGGTTACATAAATTTAACCTTAGCATAAACCGTAATGCTTCCGGATCGACACTGATTTTATTTCAAAAAAAACTTAAATGAAAGATTAAATTTAATTTATACAAGAATATTTTTTTTTTTTTTTAGTTAACAACATTTCCAGATACCTCGCTATTCTTCCATAATTTTTTAGCAGCCCTATTACCTAGAAATAATTATTTTCTGACTTCAAACTGTCCAAATACTTTACCCCCCGGGGATAATACCCCCCCCCCCCATGGAAAAGAAGGCTGAAGGTGCTTGAAAACATTCCAAATGGTCTGAACCTCTGCATGAGGCTTCAAAATCTTATCAGAGGATACTTTTTTGAAAAATTCTACCCTCTTTATTTTATTTGACATGTTTTTTTTATTATTTACGATGTAAGGTAGATTAAAATGTAAATATTCCAAAATTTCCTTGGTACTTGGCCGTTTGTTTGGATCTTGGTTCTGACACATAATCAATAGATGCTTGGCCATAGTTGAAATTTGGGATGCAGATATTCTGCTTTCCAAAGCTTGTGAAACATAATCATAGTCTGCGCTCCACCAAAATGTGTCTTCTTCAATTAGTAACAGTTGTCCCAAGATTGCCCCCAAGGACCTTGTTGGTACTGAACCTATACCATAAATTCTAGTCATTTCGTTTTTGATTTTGTCGTCAGTCTCTGGAATGAAATTGTTCAATTCGGAAGGAGGGTATAAGGCATCAAAACCGGGTGCAGGTTTTGTAATTTTCTCTTCCATGTTTTTGCATGAACGAAAATCAGTTATAGTTACTTTATAATTATCATCTATAAGTATACCGTTTGTTCTTAGATCTCTATGAGAAATTCCACGCTCTTCTAATCTCGCCACTACGGACACTATTTGTTCGAATATTTTAAGAAAGTCATATTCACTCCACCAGTGTTTTAATTTTCCATCATAACCCTTTCTTGATATTTTTAAAAACTCGATAAACCTGTACAAATCAAGAGAATTTTCTTGTAATTCTGTAACAATAACAGCATTTTTTTCGTCAACATAGAGGTCAATATATTTTAGGCAGCCTTCTATATTTTTAACTTTTTTCAGCCAGTAAAGTTCCATTGGGATAAAAATTCCAGAATTTTCATCTCGGATGGTCCTAGCGTCTTCTAGTTTTACAATTTTAACGGCAACTTTTCTTTCATTGTCTTCTATTTGGCTTGCAATGCGGACAAATCCATTTTGTCCATGTCCTAGCACTGTCTTATTTAAGCAGTATTTTTCGTTAAACATTTCCATACATGTCTTTGAACTCTCTACCAGGTTGTAGCTGCTCCTTGAAACATGGCTTATGTTGGATACAGGCACATCATCACATCTAGCTCTTCTCTTATTCAAATGATCATGATAGCGACGAGTAATTTGGTGCCAGCCATTACTTCCCTCGGTATTTCGAAAGGTTATGAAGTCTGCAAATAGCTTCTTTTTGTAGTTATGCCAATTAACACTTGACTTAGCTTCATTTCCAAGCTCAAAATCACCCTTCTTAGGTATAACTTCATTAAAGATAACCTTGGTAGGTTTTCCATTAGTTCTTACAGGAAACAGTAAATCTCTATTAAAGTCTGAAATGTTTCTTAATTTTTGCAAATGGGTTAGGAACCAACTGTTGAAGACTTTTTTCATGTTGCTTATGCAATTAATTTTCAAGAATGACTCAGCTGGACAAAGAAAATTTAATTTAAGGAATGAATGATGTCATTACATTTAATTGTCAGTGACGCCACACCGTAACAAAAAACGTTTGACCTCATTAAAAAAATCTTCAGTTATGATGTCATAACGTCGTAACTTCAAAAAGTTATCATGATTAATTTTCACAGCAGTTTAATGGTGTTATAAAAAAACGATTTTTTAAGTCAAATTCAAAAAATGTTAGTCTGTAACAGTAAAGTCAAGAAGATTCTTGAACTACAATCCTTTAAAAAGTAACTAATTTTAATATTTGTACATGGTTCCGATGTTTCAACAAAAATTCTTTTATTAAAAAAAACACTATGCAGTTAGATATAAAACAAATATAGAAAACAAAATCAGCCCTCAACAAAATATGGAAAAAGTTATTAAAATCTCTGATGGTGTTAAATATATGCATATATATATATATATATATATATATATATATATATATATATATATATATATATATATATATATATATATATATATATATATATATATATATATATATATATATATATATATATATATATATATATATATATATATATATATATATATATGTATGCAATATAGTGTATGCAATATATGCCTTTTTGATACATTTACACAAGTCAGAATTTATTTCTAGGAAGGATATTTTTTAAATATGTGCACAGCTGGGGCAGAAAAATTTCAACGGGTGAATCAAGAGATACTTCTTCAACAAATATAAATGGTAATCCTTGTAATTTTAATTGTTTCTTAATATCTTAAGCGAATCATTTCAAATTGTGACATCTTGATTACTTTACATGAACTGTGCAAGTTCTACACCGCAACTATAAAAAACTTCCATCATTTTTTATTCTAATGAAGAGATGATGTTTCCTAGGAAACATTTTCCAGCTAATCACTCGCAAATGTCTCAATATTTATAAGAGTCAATAAGTCTATTAAAGAGACAATCGATATAGGGTGTGAATTCTCACTTTTTCTGTAAAATACCTATGGTAGTGTCATACTATGGCAGAAATAGTTACAAAAGAGACAAAAGACAATTTTTAAAATTAATATTGTTGTTCTTCTTTTTGCATACGGTTATGTTACTTAATTGTCAAGGTGAGTAAGATATGGTTCCATTGGCAGTTCTTCTCTTGTGCTGATTACAAAATGTTCTTTTAGCCCCCCTCCCCCCATTATCCCTAGCTCCCAAAAATTTTCAGGTCAAATTATAACAAGATTTGCATTTATGAACACAATTTTTCATTTATTTGAATCTGGTTAATTTTCCTTTAGCCTCTTAACTCTTAAGTTTCAATAAAAAAAAATCCAAATGAATTTAGAAACATTTTCAGAATGTAACAGGGACAAGGTAAATCACGATAAAACATTACTGAAACATTCCAACTTTTAGATGTCAACGAAAAAATCCAAAATGATCATTGAAACATCAAGAGAATGTAACAGTGATATGGTAAACCACGACAAAACACTACTGAAATATTCCAACTCTTAGATTTCAACGAAAAAGAAAATCGAAAACGAACTTTGAAACATCAAGAGAAGATTATTCGGGACAACTCCAGCTAATACTCTAATTAACTGTATTAATTTTGGCACATTTTTCGCTCCTGCATGGAACGAGCGATTGCACCCTCCAGATTTCACAGAATTAAAAAAAACTCTTAGCTAACATTCAGGACAAAACACGTCGTTGTCTAACCATCTTTTTTTCGAAGTTAATTGTCTGAAAGATAAACTTGGTTCACTGGGTAACAACCAAAATACTCACAAGCTGGATGCTAGATGCCGACTCAAAATCAAAGTTTCTGCGACAACTCCTTCCATGCCGGAAAACATTAATAAATCGAAACTTAATTGCTCTTTACTTATTTTAATAAAAAAAAACTTTCCGAAAATAAGTATTTAAAATAAAATTAAAATCAATTTTAAAATTAAGATCAGAATATACAAATACCTTTTAAAATACAAAATAAAAACGACCAGAAATTACTATTAAAGAATAAACGAAACCCAAAACATCAGAAATTAAATAAAAAATCATAGCAAAAACATACAACAAGCAATAATATAAATGAATAAATAGATCTTAAAGCGAGTAATGCTTAGATTGAATATTAAAATCAAGCTTAAACGAAAAAAAATATTTTCATATTGAAGTATAAATGAAACTTAAATCTAACAGAAATAAACAATCAATGCAAACAAGCATAAAATAGATATTAATGTAAATTAATAAATAAATCTTAAAACGTGTGAAACTGAAATTGAATATGCAAATCAAGCTTCAAACGAAAAAAAATCACTTCAAACAAGAGTTTGGGTATGATCTCCTTCTCTCACTCTAAAAGTCTAAAACCTACTGCATCATTGGCGCTTTACTGAAAACCAATTTTATGACAAATATTTTCTTTTGTACTTAATATTGAAAATAAACATTAAAATTGTAGTAACATTTTGAACTGATGAGCTTTCAGCAATTAATATCATTATACATCAAATATTCAGTTAATTTATTAGCACCTTTTAAAGTTATTAAAGACGAATATAGTTACCCTACAAACAGGTGTTTGGATACTGCCTCCTTTCCTAACTATAAATAAAAACCAAAAGCCTACTGCGTTATTGGCGCTTAACTGAAAACAAATTATATTACAAAAATTTTCTTTTCCAGTTCTTACAGCATTGAAAACAAAAATACAATTACAGTGAAATAACCTCTTGAAAGGATGGATCTTTCAACAATTATTATCATTATACATCAAATATTCAGTTTGATGTTGTTTATACTTTCCAAGACTGTTCAAGACGCATATAGTTTTCAGTTTTAAGCTTATAAATATTTTTCTCGTTTTAAGCTTGATTTTCATATTCAATATAAGCATTACCTGCTTTAAGATCTATTTATTCATTTATATTATTACTTTTTGTATGTTTTTGCTATGACTGTTTATTTAATTTCTGTTCGTTTTAGGTTTCATTTATTCTTTAATAGTAATTTCTGGTCGTTTTGAGTTTGAATTTTAAAAGGTATTTGTACCTACCTGCTTATCTTAAGTTTAAAATTTCCACAAACATCCATTTAAAAAAATATTTATTTGAAAGTTTTCTTAATTAATTTTTGTTCGTTTTTGATTGCAAAAAATTTCAAGTTTTTAAAAATTCCTTATTTCAAAATCAAATTAAACAAAAAAAAATCAAATATTCATCAAAGTATCAAAACTGGTATCAAAGTAACAATATAGAAAGTGAAAAATTGGTTTGTGTCAACCTCGGATTTTTTATTATCTGATGTTTGAAATATTTTTAACAAAATTGCTATCTCAAAATTTTTATCGGATGGGTATGGGGGAAAAGGGCCTTTGGGGTCTAATTAAGCTTCAGTCTCTTTTGACTCTTTAAAACTGAATTAGAACTTTCTATTTTCAATCAAATCAGCAGTCTCTGAAGTTTATACAAGTATCCCTCATAAGAACTACATACGGCCCCAGGACATGTCTTACAATGCCTACCGCCCGGGCCCTGTAATTCTATAAGAACCAAATATAAATCCCCAGAGTATAAATTACAACTTCTGTCTCTTGGCCCTGGGGGATTGTGTTGACCCTGGAGTTTTAATATCTGATGGTTGAACAATTTTTAACAAAATGGTAACCTCAAGTTTTTATCCGATTGGTTTATCCATTCAATACATCCAAAGGTGGGGAGGGCAGGAGGGGCTAGCCCTCCTATCTTTTTTCACTCTAAGAAAATGAACTACAACTTTGAATTTCCATTCAAATGAACCCTCTCTGAAGTTTATACGAGCATCCCTCATAAGAACCACATACAGCCCCAGAACATGTCTTACAATGCCTACCACCCGGGCCCTGGGTGGATGTGTTGACACCAGAGTTTTTTTTATCTGACCTTTGAACTATTTTCAAAAAAGGGCTCTCTTAATGTTCTTATCGGATGATTTTGAGGAAAATAGGGCGTGAAGAGGGGGACTAGTTGCCCTTCGATATCTTTTGACTCGTAAAAGGTGAAGGAAAACTTTCAATTTCCAATCATATGAGCCCTCTGAAGATTATACCAGCATACCCTACATAAGAACCATATATGCCCCCAGAGAAATACTTACAGCGTCTTTCCCGGACCCTGGAGGGGGTTGTTTCGACACGGGGGTTTTTCTTATCTGACCTTTGAACTTTTTTTAACATACGCAAATGAGTTTTTGTTATATGATCTTTGAACTATTTTTAAAAAAATGACTACCTCAAATTTTTTATCAGATGTGTTTGGGGAAAAAGGGATTGGAGGGCCAGTATCCCTCTGATCACTTTTGACTCTTAAAAAGGGCACTAGAACATCTCGATTTCCAATCGAATGACCCCCATTTGAAGTTTATAAGACGACCCCTTCTATATAAAGTGCCTCTGGGAAAAAAAAATAATAGAGTGTGGGGGGAGGCTAGCTGCCCTCCAATCCCTTTTGACTCTTAAGAACTGAATTACAACTTTCAATTTCCAATCAAATGAGCCCCCGTTGGATGTTTATACGAGCATCCCTTCCATAACAACCACATAAGCCCCCAGGGCATATCTTACAACGCCTACCCCCTGGCCCTTGGAGGCTGTGTCGATACCAGAGTTTTTTGTTATCATAAATTTGAACTAATTTTAACAAATTGTCTATCTCACTTTTTTATCGGCTGCCGGTAGGGCGGGGAGGATGGGGGGGGGGACTTGCCCACCGATCACTTTTTAATATTAAAAATTGAGCCAGAACTTAAAATTTTAAATAAAAGTAGCCATCTCCGAAGTTTTAATGAGCATCCCTTCCTGGGATGCCCTGGGATCCCAGGGCATAACTTGGTTATAAGTTATGCCCTGGGAACATATAAGATTTTTATTGAAATCTTTGTCATAGAAACTTGAAAAAGGGCTCATTCGATTTAAAATTCAAAGGACTAGTACCCTTTTTAATAGTCGAAATTGATTTGAGGGCGAATAGCCCCCCTCTCACGCCCGCCTTTACCCCAAACATATCCAATCAAAATTTTTAGATAGCTATTTTATTTAACGTAGTTGAAAGTTTTTGAAATAAGGTCTTTAAGTATGACAACCCCTCTCCCCAGATCCCTCAGGGCAAGGGTTGTAAGTTATACCCTGGGGGCATATAAAGTTTTTATTGAAAGCTTTGTCGTAGAAACTTCAAAAGGGCTCATTCAATTGGAAATTGAAACGGCTAGTGCCTTTTTTAATAGTTGAAAGTGATTAGATAGCGACTAACGCCCCTCTGACACCCACCATTTTCCCAAACACATTCAATCAAATATTTGAGTTATCCATTTTGTTCAACGTAGTTAAAAGTTCTGAAAATTAAGTCTTTGAGAATGATAACCTCCTCACAGCCCTCACTGCAAGGGTTTTAAGTTATGCCCTGGGGGCATATAAAGTTTATATAGAAAGTTTTTATAGAAATTCAAAAAGAGCTCATTTCATTGGAAATAGAAATTGCCCTTTTTAATAGTCGAAAGTGATTGGAGAGTAACTAACCCCCTCTTACGCCCACCATTTCCCCAAAAACAATCAATCAAAGTTTATAGATAGCCATTTTGTTCAACATAGTTGAAAGTTCTGGAAATTATGTATTTATGGATGATAAACCCCACAGAGCCCCAAGGGCAAAGGTTGTAAGTTCTACCCTGGGGGAATATAAGGTTTTTATAGATATTTACAATAAAGAACGACACCTAGCCCATGTTAACTGAAACATAAATAGGGATAATGTAATTACATAAAGGATCGATAACACTTATGATAAATGGGGCCTAAGCTACTTTCAGTGGATATAGCTGAAGCCGAGTAAAGAACAAACCATGGCACATAGTAACTAAACGTTAAGATAATAAATTCAACTTCTAAACGGAAGTTTGGTACGTGACTTTTTCAAGGTCGTCTCTTACTATTCCAAATAAGAAAAAGCCATGGGCTTTTTCCTGTTTGTCACAGTCAGAACCGAAGTCTATCTCATAGTAAGTGATCCAACAGGGAAAAGAAAAGATATAATTCAAGATCGATCGTTGCCACAGAGTGTGTTGAACTCAAATCCTTCGGAATCATGTTGAAAGATGATCACTTGGAGAACACAAAAATTGCATATATTGGATTTAGATAGCTGCCTGATTCTTAAAATTTTATATTAAAGAACGAACTCTTGCCAATAATAACTCATATAGGCAACTTGATCTGGGTTGCAGTGGTAGCTTGCAACCTAGTTTCAGACGATCACGTCCAACCCTAAGAAATACATTTCTTTATCCGGGTTGCAGCGGTAGCTAGCAACCTAGTAAGAGACGATCACGTCCAATGTTAAGAAATATAAAAACCCATAGTTCCTAACAAAGTTACATAAAGGACCAATATAGTTCATCATAAATGGTATTTGTCAATTAGGTTTTTATTATATAATTATCCATTATTATGTTACATAAAGGACCAATATAGCTCATCAAAAATGGTATATGTCAATTATTAAATTAAAAGACGATCATTGGAATAAAAAATTATTGCATACATTGGACTTAGTTAGTCAAACAGTTCGTGGTAACGAATTGTAAGTAAGGAGCGACCCGGCTCAATGGTGACCAAAACTCGAAAAACGGAAATTTGATACCAATAGATAAATCAAAAGAATCAGATTTTAATGCTGATTTCAAATATATAACTTTCATCAAGTTTAATCTTACCCATCAAAAGTTTCGCGCCTGAGAAAATTTGGTTGATTTTAGAAAAAAGGGGGAAAGACCTCCTAAAAGTTGTAGAATCTTAATGAAAATCATACCATCATATTCAGCGTATCAGAGAACCATACTGTAGAGGTTTCAAGCACCTATCTAAAAAAATGTGGAACTTCGCATTTTTTGCCAGAAGAAAGATCAAGGATTTTTTTTTTTTTTTTTTTTTTTTTTTTCAGGGATGATCGTATCGACCCAGTGGTCCTAGAATATCGCGAGAGGGCTCATTGGAACGGAAATTAAAAGTTTTAGTGTCCTTTTCAAGTGACCAAAAAAATGGAGGGCAACTAGGCCCCCTCCCACGCACATTTTTTTCCCAAAGTCACCCGATCAAAATTTTGAGATAGCCATTTTGTTCAGCATGGTCGAAAATATAATAACTATGTCTTTTAGGATAACTTAATCCCCCAAAGTCCCCGGGGGAAGGGCTGAAAGTTATGAACTTTACCCAATGTTGATATATAGCATGGGTTATTGGGAAGTATACAGACGTTTTCAGGATATAAATAAGAACCAACTACCGCCGTTTCACTGTCTTGAGTGTATATATTTTTAGTAGTTTGAGTCTTTTTTTGCTCTTTCGTTTTGTCTGTTGAGTGTATATATTTTTTCGTGTCTTGTGTGTATATTTTTTTTAGTAGCTTGTGTCTTTTTTTGTCTCTTATACATTGCTCCGCTATTTACCTTGTTGTCATTAGTGGGTAAAAAATATAAATACAAAATTGCCTGCAGCAGTAATTGAACCTTCGGAGTTAATTCCAACACGCTATCCACTGCACCACGCAAGCTTTCAAGGACACAATTTTCAAATAGTTTATGCTATACTTAGATGTTTTCATTAAAAGGCGATCCATATATTGGACTTAGTTTTACATAAAGGATCGATACAGTTCATTATAAATTCCTAATATAAAACAACACCAGAAGATGCGAAATTTCTTCCGGGCCTTCCGCTTTAGGTAAGTAATTCTGAGGCCACTAGAAGATGCTGCTTCGCAGACTCTAATAGTACTATAGGCAGATGCAATGAAGCATATAATGAGCGAATCAATAAATACCCACGGCAGTCAAGCCTGACCCAGTAAATGTATGGCGTTTTTATGTCTACTAATTGAAAAGAAATTGCACACAAATTTCAGGATTACTATTGTAATTGTCGTAGTATGCATATTTAGGACTTGTTTTAGAACTAATTCATTTAGAATCAATTGGAACTAACTTTTAGAATCCATTCATGCTTTTGAAGAATCAGCACTTTTGTTTAGATAGGGTATAAAATATGGTTTCTTTTCAGATTCAAGTTGACGTCACCCTTCTTAAACAGCGACTATGAGCAGACTATGGTGCTGTTCTAACGTACCTTCATTCGGTGCCCGAGGTCTCTTAAGCCACCTAAGATTATTGTATGCCGACTCGCTGTACAAATCTTTATTTTTCCTCATATTATTGCTTGCCATCTTTCTTTTCTCCTCCATGAGGAAACTTCTTCCTTGTGAGCCACAAGATTTAGAGCTTAAACTACTATTCATCTTTTTGTCTGTTAATAAGTGTGTTTTTTTTTTGTTTTTTTTGTTTTGTTTTTTTTTTGGCTAAGGCACAAGATAGTAATGTGCAGAAATCCTTATAGAGATATGTATATATACTAGCCGAATCCTCCTTCTATACTTTGCTGACCCTCCTTCTGGTCGCTGGGCTATTTTTTTTTTCTTAAATTTAAGAATTTTGTGTCTTAAATTTTGGCACGAATTGAATTTAAGCTTTGTCATACGCAATGCTTATAATTTGTCGCTCAGGATTCAACGTATGGATTCAACATCTTTATTAAATATAATTCATGCCGGCTTGACAACCGGTTACCAACAAAGCACAAATCTGATTGAAAAACGCAACCAGTACACAATTGCTAAATTATACAACTAAGCCAATCATCACTGAAATAAAAATAAATAAAGAAAAAAAGAGATGTTAATAATAATTACAGAAAAATAAATTAAAAAAAAAGTTCTTAACAGAAAAAAAATATTTAAATTGTCCTCTCTCGCAATCCAGTCCCACGCTCACCAACTGCCCGCAAGGAGATGCTTCTTTAGCCGGTTTTTAAATTACGGCACACTTTCCGCTTCCCGAATTGAGTCTGGCTCAGTTCAATAATGAGCTCATGTTTAGTCGTTTAATCCTGCAGCTTGTCCGAACCATATCAGGTTCATAATTAGGCTCATTTTTTCCTCAACTTTAGGGAGGATTTAGTGAATAGCGACTGGCAGCCCAATTTGACTTCAACACGTCTATATGTGTTCACAGGTTGTATATTTCAATGAAACATCCCAATGATAAGAAACTGATCAGTTTGACTTCTAACTGTTTCAATTGATTCATGCAAAAATTAGCTGTCATGATACTATTGTTGTGAGATTCTCCCTTTGAATTGTGGATTAAGAGATGCAATCAGATTACGGCAGTGATCGCAAATTATTTGTACAAAAATACTCTTTTAGCTTTTTAATCCTGGAGTGACACAGTGGGATTGGTCTCCTCTTGGTAATGCAGGACCTGGCTTTCAATCTCAGCAGCTGCAGGGCCCGGAAGTACTTGAAGATTATATATAAACATTCTTAAATAATCAAATAAGAAGAAGAAGACCGTTCCGTCAGGGGAACAGTCAGCCAATATGATAGGATGATGCTACTTCCTCTCACTTGGTCTTGGGCTATTGCCAAGTCGGTCATCGTCGTTCTGCTCTCGATGCGCGCACTCCTTCTGTGTCTACCAAGCATCTTAGGATGAGTTAATATCACCGAGAATACGAAAAAATATAATGTTCCAGAATGTTATTAGCCGCTAACTGTAGAGTTTGATAAAGTTCTTTCTTGAGATCAGCTTTATTTGTCATCTGTGACAGTCTTTGACAGTGTTATTTGTACTTTACAGAAAGTGATCTATATTTCGAATAGTATGTTTTTCGACAACAATAGGAAAAGAAAACCAGAGTTTTTATAAAGGTTTAGAAATAATAATGGGAATGCTGTCCCCTTAAACCCACCAAAAGGTCATTGTTATTTGCACTTTACTGAAAATGACATGTGTTTTGAACAGTGTTTTTGTTTATCAAAACGTAATAAAAGAAATGGAAATCACAGTACTAATCAGAGTTACATGAAAGAAAAAAATATTTGATGAAAAACAATATTGATAAAAAAAATACTGATAAAAAGAAAGACTTACTTGGAAATTTGACCAATTTTTAATTTTCCAAACTATATTCATAAAAGAAAGACTGTTTAGAATGTATTTTGTTTTCAGAAATGCACCACAAATGACACCCAAGCCCTTACATGGTTTTTTGTCCTCAGTGGAATAGGATTACTTGTGGTCGCTGGGATTGAAGCCATTCTGCTCCCCATCATGTATATAGCGTGTTTTAATCAACAATTATATAAAGAAAAACTTTCGAAAAAACAGGGGTCTGGCCCATTTTGGGCCAGAGGGACTCGTGCCCGAATTTAAGATATTTTTTCTGTTTGGAGTCCCTTTCGCGGAGGAAATTACGGATTTTTTTTTTTTCAAGCTGTTAAGAAAATAACAGCTTCGAAAAGAAACTTCGACAAGGTTCGAGAAAGATTTTCGGCCATTTCTGGAAACAATTTTTTTTTTTGCTTTGTGGACCTTATTGGCCCGAAGAACAATTCCTGAAAGCTTTTCACTAACCAGAAAAGCAGGCTGTGGCTCATATTTTTATCCCTTATTCCCTAACCGATTGGCAAAAAAAAAATTTTAGCTCCCCTTGGTACAGGAAACAATCCCAGAAACTTTCAAACTGATCGGAAAAAATCGTCTTTCTGACCTATTCTAACCCAAAATTAAAATCTCTTCCTTAACCCCAAATTAAAGATTTGTTTCAGAGTAAGGCCCCTTGACACATAAACTTTGAGATTTATTTCGAACTGTTTGGAAAAATAAGTTTTTGGCCCCATTTTCAGGTGAACCAAATTCTGTTGATTTTTTTTTTTTTTTTTTTTTTTTGAATCAGGATCCTTTTGACAGAAGATCTTGAAAATGTAAGTTTAATGCAAATAAAAACTTTTTCAAGACTTTTGGAACGACGTTTTTAACTGTTTCTCAAGCCCATTCTCGGAAAAACCAAATTATTTTTTGGTTGTTTTTTTTTTTCAATGGCTACTGTTGGCCCAAGAACTTAAGGCTTTAAGGAATTAAAAAAAATGTCCTCTTTTCGGGCCTTATTTTCAGGGGGGACCATTTTTTTTTTCTTTCTGTGCATTTCAGTTTTATCTGCCAAGCATATTCAAATATGGGTTTTAAGCCAATTGAAAAAAGAGGGTTGATTTAGGGGATCTTTAAGGTTCCGTAATGTGTTTTTTTTTTTTTTGTTAATTAAGGTCTCTTTTGCCCACTAACCAAGTGTGGGTGTCAAGCCTTTTAGAAAAACAATGTTTTGTCCTTTTTTGGGCCCCATTTTTGGGGAAAATGGGTGAATAGCACTTTTTAGTTTTTCTTATGTAGTGGGGTACCCTTGATTTAAGAATTAAATGTACCAAGGACACTAAAAATAGAGTCTTTAAATTCGTAAAGTGGAAACTTACACAACTATATACGTTTTAAAAAATGGGAAAAATCGGAAATTTAATTAAAAGGTCCATAATTTTGTTTTTCATTATTTTTTTAAGAAGAGTTTTTAAAAATAACCTAGCCAATATTAAAAATAAAGAATGTGTCTTAGATATCAGCCGAAAGTGCTGTGGTGGTGCATTGGGTTTGACCTCAGGTTAGTAATACGGGACCCAGAGATCAAACCCGGCTGTAGTAACACACTGCAAGGCCAACTCAAGGACCTTAGTAGTCAAGAAGCGTCGTTAACCCGATACAACAAAATACAAATCAGCAGAAAATTAGGGAAAAATGTATTATCATGGAGCTCTAGAAAGTGTTACTTCCCCGATTGCTGCTGCAAAAGGAAAACACAGCTATTAATTGGAAGTAATCTGGGTAAAAATTCAGTGATTGAATGAACAAAAATAAGCTAATCGTAACGTCTTGTTAGCAAATTGGAATTGGAAAGAAGTGTACCCCTGGGCCAGAGATTTACAGATGAAAGCTTTAAACTGAAAAGCGGTATACTTTTTTTCGGCTTATTTCTGGGCCACTTAATACCTTTCCTTAACCCAACAAAAATTTTGGAACCCTTGACCCCGGGAACAATTCCTGAATATTTCAAGCCCTTTTTCCATTATAAAACCTATCTGTACATAATGATAATTTTTGCATAATAATTAGGGCCCTTCGTCGCTGGAGCTGCGGGGGTTATGTTATCCCAGGGGCATACCTACTGGGTCTTCTGACTATTAAAAAAAAATAAATAAATGAGTAAAATCGTCATCTAGAAATTTAATTTGATACCATGGGGAAGAGGGTAGGGGGGGGGGGCAAGCACGGTACGGTTGGTGGTGGGGGCTGGTTTGCCTCCAATCGCTTTTAGTATTCAAAAAGGACATTAGAACTGTTAATTTTGAATTGAATGAACCCCCTCCAAAGTTTCTACAATACCCCTTTGACACGAAGAGGCTGAAAAAAAAATTATGCAGGGAGTGCTTTGTGCTTGTTCGTTGAATCTAACTTCTTTTGGAGCGACGTTAAATGTCTAAGGGGCATCGAAATTTTTCTAACCTTATAAGTAATATAGCTGTATATTCATATAGAATTTGGATTAAATAATGGTAGCGAAGCATAAGGATTTTTGGCTCTAATATTACGATATAACACCTCTTGATATTTTTTTTTTTTTTTTTTTTTTTTTTTTTTTTTTTTTTTTTTGAAAGATACACCCCATGAAACTCTTAAGAATAAATCCTTCTATCCCTTCTCCTTTCTATTTTTAAGAAATTATAATGTTTAAAATAGATGGCAGATCAGTAATTTGGTTTTGGAAAAACCAAATTGTTTTTTTTTTTGTTTTTTTTTGCAATGGCTACTCTTGGCCCAAGAACTTGAGGCTATAAGGAATAAAAAAAATGTTCCGTTTTCGGGCCTTATTTTCAGGGGGAACCATTTTTTTTTTATTGTTTCTTTCTGTGCATTTCAGTTTCATCTGCCAAGCATTTTCAAATATGGGCTTTAAGCCAATTGAAAAAAGAGCGCTGATTAAGGAGATCTTTAACGTTCCGTAATGTGTTTTGTTGTTAATTAAGGTTTCTTTTGCCCACTAACCAAGTGTTGGTGTCAAGCCCCTTAGAAAAACTATGTTTTGTTCTTTTTTTGGCCCCATTTTTGGGGAGAATGGGTGAATAGCACTTTTTAATTTTTCTTATGTAGTAGGGTACCCTTGATTTAAGAATTAAATGTACCAAGGACACCAAAAATAGGGTCTTTAAATTCGTAAAGTGGAAACTTACGCAACTATATACGTTTTAAAAAATGGGAAAAAATTGGAAATTTAATTAGAAGGTCCATAATTTTGGTTTTTATTATTTTTTTAAGAAGATTTTTTAAAAATAACCCAGCCAATTTTAAAAATAAAGAATTTGTCTTAGAAATCAGCCGAAAATGTTGTGGTGGTGCATTGGGTTTGACCTAAGCTTAGTAATACGGGACCCAGAGATTGAACCCGGCTGTAGTAACACACTGCGAGGCTTACTCAAGGACCTTAGTAGTCAAAAAGCATCGTTAATCCGATACAACATCCAAATCAGGTGTGGTTTGGGGGGGGGGGGGGTCTGGTTTGCCTCCAATCGCTTTTAGCTCTTAAAAAGGGCAATAGAACTTTCAATTTTGAATTGAATGAACCCTCTCCGAAGTTTCTACAGTACCCCTTCGACACGAAGAGGCTGGTAAAAAAAAAATGATGTAAGGAGTGTTTTGTGCTTGTTCGCTGAATCTAACTTATTCTGGAGCGACATTAAATGTCAAAGGGGTATCGGAATTTTTCTAACCTTATAAGGAATATAGTTGTATATTCATATAGAATTTGGATTAAATAATGGTAGCGAAGCATAAGAATTTCTGGCTCTAATATTACGATATAACACTCTTGATTTTTTTTTTCATTTTTTTTTTCTTTTTTTTTGTGGATACACCCCCAAGGAACTCTTAAGAATAATCCTCCTATCCCTTCCCCTTGCTTCCATTCAGGTACTGAAAATAGAGCTTTATTTTACACATCCATTCTCTCTATTTTTAAGAAATTATAATGTTTAAAATAGATGGCAGATCAGTAAGCAATAGTGTTAAGTGCTTGCAAATACAATGAAGAAAAGGCTATATATTTTTAAATAGGAACTATATTTCCCTCCGTGGATGTTTTTCTTTCAGGATTTTTAAGTAACTTCATTAAATTGCAGGTGACAAGTCTTTAAAAGCTTTTAAATATAATGAAGAAAAGACGGTTGAATTTCTAAAGAAGAAAGCAAGGAAATTGGCTCAACATTTAAGAAAGGAGAACATAAATGTTTCACATGGAAGCAAGTCAAGCAATTACATATCTAATCAAAATGGGACAGCCAGTGAAGGTATTTATTTATTTACGAGCAGTAAAGACTGTCAAACGATAGCCATAAAAAGAGACACAAGGCTAGCGGATAATTCTTTTGTGGGGGTCGGGGGAAAGTTTGCTCCATCCCACATAACATCTTCTTGCCTTGACATCTTCCCCCTCTTTCCCCTTAGAAAACACTGGAAGTTTAAATTAAGTTACTCGGCTGTAAGGCAAAATACGGTACAAACACGGCCTCTCCCCTTTATGCAAATTTGAATAAAAAAGGAAAAAATAATTCCAATATGTTACTATTTACCGATGGAATAAAACGCTATGTCCAACTCGAACCCTTGACCCCGACTATGAGAGTCCGACGCTGTTTTCTAATCTAGCCTGGCTGGTCTGATGTAGCCTGGCTATGTTAGTTGTTTGTAGTTTGGTGCAGTGATACTCGAAACAAGGTACAGGTACTTGAGGCCAACTTGGCGCCGGGAATTTTCGATGTTACTGTTGTCGGTTTTTTTAAAGCAAGAAGCAATAATCCTGGTGACATGAAATCTCGGGCCTCTTAATACCAAGCAGACATCTATCCACTGCTTTCGCAGGGGTTGATGTACTAATAAAAAAGAGCGGGTTCCCTATAAACTGGTGTTTCATAGAGTTAGGGACATGTATCAGTGTCAGGGACATTTAGCAAAATACTTTAAAACACAGCTTGTCAATGCAAAACATTTACACCTAGGTTGGATAATAATGATATGTCTTTGAACCTTCTATACACACAAAAATGTACCGAAAAGAATATGGAGGTATATAAAATAAAAAATGAGAAAGAAACATACATAATAAAAACACTTATCGTCGCATACACTAACAATACACTTATAATGATTCGCAAACGATTAATACAACCAAATGGAAAATCTATGACTGATTCGGATCGCTGTCTGAAGCTGCCTACTAATGTATCCATCTTACTACATATCTCAAAAACACTCTAACATTAGGAGATATAACTGTTTCGAGGTTAGGTAGGATGTTACTTACCTTAGATCCTCCTGTGCCGTCAGAGGCACCCAGAGCATCAAGAAGGAGCCGCCAATCTTCCCGCAGGTTTTCTGCTGTGCTGTTGCCAGTATGTCGTCCCATTGAGATTGGATTGGTGCGTGCAGGTTACGGAGATCTGTCTGGTACGTTTGACGCAGGGCGTTGGGTCTGCCACTGTGGCGTGGACCCAAGGGCTTCCAATGGATCACTACATTTGGCAGTCGGAGATTGTCCATACGTAGTACTTGGATAAGGTATCTCCATCTTCATCGGAGAACTTATGATATATGTCTCAAAAGGCTGGCCCGTCTTGTCGCAAATGGATTGGTTTGTTATTCTCTGCTGCCAACGGATGTAGAATTCTTCTAAGACATATGTTTTCGAAAGCACGTATTCTTCTCTCCTTGTTCAGGTGCCAGGTTTTGGCTGTATAAACCAGCACTGGCATAACATTACGATTGAAGAGTCGTAGCTTTAGCCGTAAAGAGAAGCTTTGGGACCGCCAAATTTTCCGTAATCTATTGAAGGCCCCATCGTCTTGGCCAATTCTTGTGAGTACTTCTTTTGTGGTCGATCCGGTGCTTTCTATTGTGCTTTCCAAGTATTTGAAATGGACGAATTGCTCTATGTTTTGGTCTCCGCAAGTGATGGTTAGGGGTGAGTCTGTGGTAGCCATGAATTTTGTTTTCTCATTATTTATTTTCCGGCCGACCTGGCCACCTCTCTCCGTCACTTTGTAAAGGAGTTCTTGGAATCTTCGCTTGCATGATTCCCGGACGGCACGGTTGTCAGTAAAGTCTACATCGTTGAGGCGTATTTCGGGATTCAGCTGGATTCTGTCTGTTCTTGTACTTCGCAGTATATAATCAATGACGATTACGAAAAGTAGCAGTGACAAGACGCAACCTTGCTTAACTCCTGACAGAATGCGGAAGAAACGAGTTTGGCCATCTGGTGTCTACACAGCACTCGCTATCTACATAGGACGCAACTACTGAGTTAAACTCAGGAAAACTCAGTGAAAAAGATCTCACTGAACTCACTGAAAAAGATCAGTGAAACTATCTTCCGTAATGCAGTAGGATCTACCACAGACTTTGGTGGTCTACTGAGTCAAATGCTTTCTCAAAAACGATGAATATCATTTAGATCTTGGAGCGCCACTCTCTGCTCTCTTCCGTCAGTAGTCATAGAGTAAATATCAGGTCCGCACATGAACGGTTCGGTCTGAATCCATGCTGCTCGTCGCGAAGATGTCTGTCGAGCTGCGAGCTAATTCTCTGCAGGAAAATGTGCGTCAGCAATTTGCTAGGTATTGAAAGCATACAGATTCCTCGCCAGTTGCCTGGGAGGGACGCATCGCCTTTCTTAAAGATCCTCACCAGGGTGCGGCGTTTCCAATCTGGAGGTATTTTGGTGGTCGCCCATATTACTGCGAACAGTGCTGTCCAGAACTTGGGGCAGGTCAGAAGAGTCGCTTTTATCATATCCACGGATATCCTGTCTTCGCCAAGCGTTTTCCCATTTTTCAGCTTCTTTGCTACTGCTATAATTTCAGTGAATGACGGCGGATCCGTGCTGATGTCTAAGGAAAACAGTGTTGTTGCTGGGATCTCTGGGTGATCGTCTGGCGGAGGTCTGTTCAACAGCTTCTCGGAGTGGCTGGCCCAGACTTCGTTTACGTCAGACTGCTCGGTTATCAGGATGCCCGAGGGATCTTTTACTGGTCCATGTTGAATAAAGAATTTCTTTCCAATAATCTTATTAGTGATTTTATAGACGGCTCTTGAGTCACCTCTCTTCGTTGCCTCTCCTGCCTTCGCTGCTTTCCGCTTCAGCAGGTTTTTCTGGTCTTTTCTGGCACTCTTCTTTACCGCTTTATCCGTGGCTCTGTATTAATTATAATAAAGAATGACCTGTTGCCTATACTAAATTATATAGGCCACTTAACTATAGTATAGGTTAGTAAATTTACATTAAAAGACGATCACTGAAATAACAAACCATTCCATACATTGGACTTAGTTAGCTACTTGATTGTTTGAGTTTCGTCTCTTACTATTTAAAAGAAGAAAAAGCCGTAGGCTTTTTCCTGTTTGTATTTATAGTTCCGGGTTGCAGCGGTAGCTAGCAACCTAGTAAGTCACGTCCAATGTTAAGAAATATAAAAACCCATAGTTCTTAAAAAAAGAGTCAGATCAAAACAAAAAGTACACCATTAGAACCGCCTTGTCCGAAACCCCTGCATAGTAAAATTTCTGTCCCTTGGCTTGAACAGCAAGGGAAATATATTGGCTTGAAAATCAAGAAAAGTGGCAGCTACTACAACATTCTGCCTAAACGGGATATTTTTTTTTACATTAAAGAACGAACTTTCGTCCATAGTATTTGAAGCATTATAAGAAATCATTATATAGATAATGATTAATATTAGACATAAATTAAAATCTTGTTTAGGGTAAAAGACCAGTTAATAGATTTTAAACCATAATTATTTTCTGAAAAATAAGGGTCCAACCGGATTCGAACCGGTGACCTATCGATCTGCAGTCAATTGCTCTACCTCTGAGCTACGAACCCTTGTTATTAAGAGAGAATTAAAGATGTTTACATGAATATTAGACATAAATCATATCTGGGTTGCAGCGGTAGCTAGCAACCTAGTAAGAGACGATCACGTCCAATGTTAAGAAATATAAAAACACATAGCTCCTAAAAAGGGAGGCAGATCAAAACAAAAAGTACACCATTAGAACCGCCTTGTCCGAAACCCCTGTATAGTAAAATTTCTGTCCCTTGGCTTGAACAGCAAGGGAAATATATTGGCTTGAAAATCAAGAAAAGTGGCAGCTACTACACCATTCTGCCTAAACGGGATATTTTTTTTTCTTTTTTTCTTTGTTTTCCAGGCTGCAGCGGTAGCTAGCAACCTAGTAAGAGACGATCACGTCCAATGTTAAGAAATATAAAAACCCATAGTTCCTAAAAAAAGGAGTCAGATCAAATTCAAAAGTACACCATTAGAACCGCCTTGTCCGAAACCCCTGTATAGTAAACTTTCTGTCCCTTAGCTTGAACAGCAAGGGAATTATATTGGCTTGAAAATCAAGAAAAGTGGCAGCTACTACAACATTCTGCCTAAACGGGATATTTTTTTCTTTTTTTTTCTTTTGTATCCAGAGATAGCATGGCACTGGAACATCGTAGAGGGTTGTTCAATAGCTCATTTTAAAGAAAATTAATTGGGTTAAAAACGTTTTGTAACTAAAATAAATTATTTCTAAAAGAGATTTTTCCACCAAAAACTGCATTTTTGATGTCTTTTCACACTGCGATCTTTCAAACATAATCGTATACCAGCGGTAAGATTTGAACCCACGCCTCCGAAGAGACTGGTGGCTAACACCAGTGCCTTAGACCACTCGGCCAAGCTGCTTCTCATAATTTGGGTTTCAGCAGTAGCTAGCAACCTAGCAAGAGACGATCAGTCCAATGCTAATCCGGGTTGCAGCGGTAGCTAGCAACCTAGTAAGAGACGATCACGTCCAATGCTAAGAAATATATATAATAAAGATCAAACTCTTCCCTATACTAACTTGCATACGCAACTTCACTATAGTTAATATTACAGTATTTATATTTTTACATTAAAAGACGATCACTGAAATAACAAACCATTCCATACATTGGACTTAGTTAGCTACTTGTTTGTTTGAGTTTCGTATCTTACTATTTTACATTAAAGAACAAACTTCCAGCCCATTGTAGCTAAAATAAGATTATAATTAATGTTAAAGATTAATCATTGTTACAGTAAAGAACGATCTCTGGCCCATAGTAACTGATATAAGGTGGTTTACATTATTTCCGGGTTGCAGCGGTAGCTAGCAACCTAGTAAGAGACGATCACGTCCAATGTTAAGAAATATAAAAACCCATAGCTCCTAAAAAAGGAGTCGGATCAAAACAAAAAGTACACCATTAGAACCGCCTTGTCCCAAACCCCTGTATAGGAAACTTTCTGTCCTTTGGCTTGAACAGCAAGGGAAATATATTGGCTTGAAAATCAAGAAAAGTGGCAGCTACTACAACATTCTGCCTAAACGGGATATTTTTTTCTTTCTTCTTTTCCACAAATAGCTTGGCACTGGAACATCGTAGAGAGTTGTTCAATGGCTCATTTTAAAGGAAATCTCTAGATCTAGCAACTTTTGCACTTAATTTTTTTTTTCAATTAATTATTTTTTACGAAAAACTTAATTTTTTATATAAAATATTGACCAATGACGTCATAGTCGTTGGATGTAGTTAGTATAACATAATCGGGGTTGCAGCGGTAGCTAGCAACCTAGTAAGAGACGATCACGTCCAATGTTAAGAAATATAAAAACTCCAAAATCCTAAAAACAGAGTCAGATCAAAACAAAAAGTACACCATTAGAACCGCCTTGTCCGAAACCCCTATAAAGGAAACTTACCGCCCTGCGGCTTGAATAACAAAGAAAATATATTGGCTTGATAATCAAGAAAATTGACTTTAACCACGTTATTCTCCACAAACGGGATATTTTTTTTTTATTCTTTCTTTTCCACAGATAGCTTGGCACTGGAACATCGTAGAGAGTTGTTCAATGGCTCATTTTAAAGGAAATCTCTAGATCTAGCGCTGTTTGTACTTAATTTTTTTTTTAATTAATTTTTTTTACGAAAAACTTAATTTTTTATATACAATATTAATCAATGACGTCATAGTCTTTGGATGTAGTTAGTACATAAAGTCTGGATCATCGAATTAAAGCTGAAACTAAGTAAAGAACAATTATGCCTCCATATTTTCACAGTGATCTATAAAATTTCCCATTACATCTATAAACTGTTCCACAGTTGCCGGTTCATACCTTGGAAGCTTTTCACTAAACATGCAACATTTCTTTTGGATATTACTATGGAGTTTTCCGAAAGCATCTCTAGCTGACTTTTCAACAAAATCCATTCTTTCAGAGATAATTTTAATCTTTAATTTTGAATATTTTTCGTAATCCCGGTATTTTATAATAAAGATCGAACTCTTCCCTATACTAACTTGCATAGGCAACTTCACTATAGTTAAGATTACAGTATGTATATGATACATCATTATAAATTATAAAAGGTTCAAATGTTTGAAGATTATAGAGATAAAATCCGGGTTGCAGCGGTAGCTAGCAACCTAGTAGGAGACTCATGTCCAATGCTTTACTTACAATAAAGAACGACACCTAGCCCATGATAACTGCAACATAAATAGGGATTGTGTAATATTTATCAGTATCATGGCTGTAGAGATTGCTGAAACCAAGAAAAGAACAAACTATTACAGTAAAAACATTTCATGTTAAAGATTGATCAGTGATGTCTTAATCATAGTT
Organism: Artemia sp. Qi Xiang Cuo; assembly: GCF_049724085.1. NCBI lineage: Eukaryota > Metazoa > Arthropoda > Branchiopoda > Anostraca > Artemiidae > Artemia > Artemia sp. Qi Xiang Cuo. The sequence goes on along the minus strand of NC_142811.1, from coordinate 41,412,158 downwards.
TGTAACCAGGTCGTCTCTTACTATTCCAATTAAGAAAAAGCCACAGGCTTTTTCCTGTTTGTAATTTTACATCAAACAAAGAAGAAATTTACATAAAGGATCAATAAAATTTATGATAATTTACAGTAAAGAACGATCGCTCATGCATAGTAACTGATATATGGTGGTTCCAGGGGTAGTTACTTGTGGTTCGTCTCTTACTATTTCAAAGAAGAAAAAGCCTTAGGCTTTTTCCTGTTTGTAATGATATAGCATAAAATTTATAGTAAAGAACCACCTCTTGCCTATACTAAATTTTACAGGCCACTTAATTCAGGTTGTAGCGGTAGCTAGCAACCTAGCAAGAGACGATCACGACCAATGTTAAGAAATAAAAAAACTCATAACTCCTAAGAAAAGAGTGTCTCAAAAATTACACCATTAGAACCGCCTTGTCCGAAACCCCTGTATAGGAAACTTCCTGTCCTTTGGCTTGAACAGCACGGGAAATATATTGGTTTAAAAATCAGGAAAAGTGGTAGCTACTACAGCATTCTGCCTAAACGACATCTTTTTTTCTTTTCTGTTTTGCTTTCTCTTCCATCCGGTTTGCAGCGGTAGCTAGCAACCTAGTAAGAGACGATCACATCCAATGTTAAGAAATATAAAAACCCCTAACTCCTAAGAAAAGAGTCAGATCAAAACAAAAATTACACCATTAGAACCACCCTGTCTGAAACTTCCCTATAGTTAACTTTCTGTCCCTTGGCTTGAATAACAAAGAAAATATATTGGCTTGAAAATCAAGAAAAATGGCAGCTACTACAACCTTCTGCCTAAACGGGATATTTTTCTCTTTCCGCTTGATTTTCCTCCTCAACTAGCTGGGCATTGGAAAATCATAGAGAGCTGTATAATAGCTCATTTTAAAGGAAATTGAAACATCTAGTCACTTTTGTAATTAAAAATAAAATACTTTTTAAAGTAGAATCAATTTTGTCAAAAAAATTGCATTTTTGATGTATTTTCATACTGCAGTCTTTTCAAAGATATTTGAATTTTGAAGCAATCAAACAGTTCATGGTAATCCGGGTTGCAGCGGTAGCTAGCAACCTAGTAAGAGACGATCACCTCCAATGTCAAGAAATATAAAACCCCCCAACTCCTAAAAAAAGAGTCAGATCAAAACAAAAAGTACACCATTAGAACCGCCTTGTCCGAATCCTCTATAAAGGAAACTTACCGCCCTTTGGCTTGAATAACAAAGAAAATATATTGGCTTGAAAATCAAGAAAATTGACTTTTACCACGTTATTCTCCACAAACGGGATATTTTTTTCTTTCCGCTTTTTTTTCTGCTCAGCTAGCTGGGCACTGGAAAATCATAGAGAGCTGTATAATAGCTCATTTTAAAGGAAATTGCAACATCTAGTCACTTTTGTATTTAAAAATAAAATACTTTTTAAAGTAGAATCAATTTTGTCAAAAAAATTGCATTTTTGATGTATTTTCATACTGCAGTCTTTTCAAAGATATTTGAATTTTGAAGCAATAAAACAGTCCATGTAATGAACTCTATAGTAATAATAGCTACTTGTCTCAATAGTAACCGAAACTCCTGGAACCAAAATTTTCTTTTTTGGCTTAATCGCTAAAATTATTATGTAAACTGCAAAAATATTTATGATGCCTAATCAGTAATAGTAATTTTTTAATTTAAACAACAAAAATACATGAAAATTCTAAAATTAGTTTTGCTTTTTGTCTCCTGGAAGAAATTTTTTTTTCATCTCAGTTCAAATTTATTATTGTATCCTGGAACCAAACTTTTTTTGGTTTGTAACCCGTAAAGTACATATCTCCATATTATTGTCTCATAATTGCAATTATTTTAGTTTTCAGTCCAGAATCACTAAACTTATTATGTAAACTGCAAAAATATTTATGGTGTCTAACCAATAATACTAATTTTGTAATTCAAACAAGATAAATACCTGAAAATTTTAAAATTAGTTTTGTTTTATGCTAGGTTTTAGATACTCGACACGGGATTTTGTGTGCTTAATAATTTTAAACCTTGAAAAAATATGGTCTCACGCGAGTGGAAAAAAAGAAAGAATAACCAAAAACAATATCAAAATAGAACAATCCAAATTTCTACTAATAGAAAACTTTACTACACAAAAAATAAAGCTAACATCCTGAAATATCAGAAAAGTTTATTTAAAAGAGATAAAAATGCCACCAAACGCAATAAAGCTCGAGCACGCGTAAGGATTGCTACTAAGATGTCTTGTGATCCAGGATTTAAGAAAATGAAATATGACAGAGCAAAACAGAGGTATCTTACGGATCAGGGGTATCGAGAAGGGAAAATTGAGACAGCGAAACAAAAGAGCAAGGAACGGTATGATAACGATATAGATTACCGAAACAAACATAAGAAAAAAGTTGCTACCAGAATAATGGGTAGATACTGGGGTGACAAAAGCTATAATGAAAAAATTAAATTCTCTGCGAGGTTGTACCGAAGAACGCATAAGGACAAAGGGAAAAATTACATTCAGAAATACAAGAAGATGGCAAAAATGCAGGCTGATCTTTGTAAATTGAGAAACATTTTACGCATGTTTTATCGGGATCACGAAAAGTATTCGAAATTACAGATTAAAATTCTCTTTGAAAGAGCGGATGCTGTTGAAAAGTCGGCTAGAAATGCTTTGGCAAAGCTTCATAGCAATATCCAAAAGAAATGTTGTCAGTTTAACGAAAAGCTTCCAAGGTATGGATTGGCAACTGCGGAACAGTTTATAGATGCAATGGAAAATGTTCGACAACACAGTGAATATACGGAGGCGTACTTCTTAGAAAATTCGTATATTAATTTTGGAAGGAGCAATTGCAGTTTATGTAGCAGCAATAAAAATATATATACAAGCATACCTATCAACAGCGAAGGAAAAGCAATGTTTTTCAATTATGGCGAAAACGAGCCTGTTAGGGTTATTAGTAAATGTGTTTGTAAGACTAATGATTTAGAACAAATTCCTGGAACACCGACTCAAGAAAAAAGCATTTCTAACTGTGTTTTAAACAGTTCGTTCAGTTCTACTGAATATTTGGCAAAAAATTCTCTGTGTAGTAGAACAAACTGTCCTGAAAAGTACGAGACAACTATTGAAAAATGCTCTAAAACTAGATCTGACAAGGAAATTATGATGGCTGAAGTCACCTATAACAATCTGAGTAAACATTCAAAACCAAAAATTGGGCAGCAGGTTACTTGGCAATGTCACCCTGATATCTGCAAGCTCTATCCGACGGATATTGAATTATGTCAAATTCTTTTTGATATCCTTGAAAACAATATAGCATTAAAATTTTCAACTGACAAAGTGGTTAATTTCTACCTTGGCGGCTTGGATTATTGTGAAATCAATTACAGGGACACAAGAAAGCATGGGCATTCGTTATACTGTAGCCCAAATGAGGGATGTCAGAGCTATTTGCGTTCTCTAAGGGCACTAGCTCCACATTTTCCTGTCTTGAACTGTTTCATTAATAGCGTATATAAGGCAGAAAGGTTTTGATGTAATGATGGCCACGATTTTAGAACACCTACAACAGGACATACCCAAAGATGACAGAGAAGAACTAATTCAATGTACAGGTTGGAAAGAGGATGTCATAGATTCATTCTTTGTCTGTGATTACTGTGCTGGGAAAATGTTGAAAAGTCAGGAGAATGTCCGATCAGTATTAAATAACCTTCATATAGACTGTACACCGGAATGTATAAAGTGTTTAAATAATTTTGAAATGGCAATGATTCGATTTGTAATGCCTTGTCTTATCCGGGTTGCAGCGGTAGCTAGCAGCCTAGTAAGAGACGATCACCTCCAATGTTAAGAAATATAAAAACCCGTAGCTCCTAAAAAAAGAGTCAGATCAAATCAAAAAGTACACCATTAGAACCGCCTTGTCCAAATCCTCCATAAAGGAAACTTACCGCCCTTTGGCTTGAATAACAAAGAAAATATATTGGCTTGAAAATCAAGAAAATAGACTTTTACCACGTTATTCTCCCCAAACGGGATATTTTTTTCTTTTTTCTTTTCCACAGATAGCTTGGCACTGGAACATCGTAGAGGGTTGTTCAATAGCTCATTTTAAAGGAAATGAATTGGGTTAAAAATCTATAGTAACTAAAATAAATTATTTCTAAAAGAGAATAAATTTTTCCAATAAAAACTGTATTTTTGATGCAGTGACGTCATAATTACTATATAAGAAACGTCAAAACTGCAAATGGTCTCATTCATGAATACATAATGGTTAGATCAAAGCAAGCTGCACGCAAGTTAAAAAATCAGTACTAAAAAATCAAGAAAAGTGGCAGCTGCTACAACATTCTGCCTAAACGGGATATTTTTTTTCCCTTTTCTTTGTTTCCAGTATAATAAAGATCAAACTCTTCCCTATACTAACTTGCATACGCAACTTTACTATAGTTAAGATTACAGTATATATATTTTTTTTTACATTAAAAGACGATCACTGAAATTTATAATAAAGAACGACATCTTGCCTATACTAAATTTTATACGCCACCTAATTATTATAGTATAGGTTAGTAATTCAACAGATAGCATGGCACTGGAACATTGTAGAGAGTTGTTCAATGGCTCATTTTAAAGGAAATTAATGGGGTTAAAAACCTTTTGTAATTAAAACAAATTATTTTTATTACATTAAGAAATTTTAATTATTTTCCTAAAGAAATTACAGTAAAGAACAAACTTCCAGCCCATATCCGGGTTGCAGCGGTAGCTAGCAACCTAGTAAGAGACGATCACGTCCAATGTTAAGAAATATAAAAACCCATAGTTCCTAACGAAGGAGTCAGATCAAAACAAAAAGTACACCATTAGAACCGCCTTGTCCGAAAGCCCTGTATAGGAAACTTTCTGTCCCTTGGCTTGAACAGCAAGGGAAATATATTGGCTTGAAAATCAAGAAAATTGACTTTAACCACGTTTTTCTCCCCAAACGGGATATTTTTTTCTTTTTTTTCTTTTCCACAGATAGCTTGGCACTGGAACATCGTAGAGGGTTGTTCAATAGCTCATTTTAAAGGAAATTAATTGGGTTAAAAATCTATAGTAACTAAAATAAATTATTTCTAAAAGAGAATAAATTTTTCCACCAAAAACTGCATTTTTGATGTCTTAATAAAGATCGAACTCTTCCCTATATTAACTTGCATACGCAACTTCACTATAGTTAAGATTATAGTATTTATATTATGCATCATTATAAATTATAAAAGGTTCAAATGTTCGAAGATTATAGAGTTAAAAATTTTCCCACCTCGGGAATCGAACCCGAGCCTGTTAAGTGAAAGTTAACTATCCTAGCCACTAGACCATATTTAACCATAAAGAAGTATGATTTTAGAGCCATATGCGTATTATTATTTCACCATACCAATTATAATAAGGCCAAAACAAAATCGTCGACTTGCAACCTTACTTTTGACACATTAGTTAAATCTTCATCAGGCTTAAAAAATGTTTTGCTAGTTTTACATGAAAGAACGAACCTTAGTCCATATCCGGGTTGCAGCAGTAGCTAGCAACCTAGTAAGAGACGATCACGTCCAATGTTAAGAAATATAAAAACCCATAGTTCTTAAAAAAAAGAGTCAGATCAAAACAAAAAGTACACCATTAGAACCGCCTTGTCCGAAACCCCTGCATAGTAAAATTTCTGTCCCTTGGCTTGAACAGCAAGGGAAATATATTGGCTTGAAAATCAAGAAAAGTGGCAGCTACTACAACATTCTGCCTAAACGGGATATTTTTTTCTTTTTTTTTTCTTTTTTTTCTTTTTTCTTTTCCACAGATAGCTTGGCACTGGAACATCGTAAAGGGTTGTTCAATAGCGCATTTTAAAGTAAATTAATTGGGTTAAAAATCTATAGTAACTAAAATAAATTATTTCTAAAAGAGAAAAAATTTTTCCACCAAAAACTGCAATTTTGATGTCTTTTCACACTGCAGTCTTTCAAACATAATCGTATACCAGCGGTAAGAATTGAACCCACGCCTCTGAAGAGACTGGTGGCTAACACCAGTGCCTTGGACCACTCGGCCAGGCTGCCTCTCATAAATAAATATATATGTGAATTTGGGTTGCAGCAGTAGCTAGCAACCTAGTAATAGACGATCAGTCCA